>NC_056757.1:36602843-36903557 GCF_018687715.1 Carya illinoinensis
GAACCTTCGTTTACTATCTCAGCGATCTGTCCAAATGTGATGCAAGGGCAGCAGCAAGTAATCACACCTTAAAAATACAAAAGTGAAAGTGTGAATAAATGAAACAGAATTTGATATGTTTATTTCTAGAAATTGGTGATTGAGCAAGATGGGGTTTGAAATCTTCACAATTTGCAGGGTCATCACAACAGTGGCAAAGACCAGTTGACCATTTCACTGCACCACCATGAACCGGCCTCCCGTACTCTATATATGGAGGAGCATAGGATTGTGGGTGAGCAGTATTTGAAATTCCTGAAACCGGGACAGCACCTGAATAGTGTTCAGCTGCGTGTTTATCATACTCAGGTGCTGTAGGATACATTTTTATGGGTAACCGAGCAAAGATTATGGTAAGCTACCGATTTGTTCTGTCTTGATAAACAAGGAATGGGACTTGATATTTATATTGAGAAGGGTCATTTGTCACCCGGTCTACGGTTTAGAAATTTCTAGGCAAGTGATCAAGAAGAAAGAAGAAACGTCAAATACTGAGAATATAATATACATATCTATTGGAGCATACCATGCAATCCTCATCTCTGTCTTTGAACAAAGGGAAGGCGCCAACTAATGTTGAAAGCTAGCCTGTTATTTTTATTCTCTGTTTTGTTTATGCTGAATTGTACATGAGGGCAACATTGTATTTTCCTTTTATAGGTTGTTAGAATATTCTTTTTTGTAATTGTATATACACGGGTCATGTACAGAACGAAAATCAACAGAAAGTATTTTCAGCCTTTTACCATTTTTCGGGATTTCTGCTCTGCATTCCATTTCCTTACATGGTGTAAGCGCTCCCTTTGATCCCAAATTCACGCCATGTTAGGTGTCTCTGATAAAGAAGTTTCTAACCCCATCCTTAAATCTTCGAAGGAAAGGTATCTCAATTTTTCGGATCCTTTCAATCCCTTTCACATAGACAATGGTGATAATCCAGACGCTGCTTTGGTCTCAGATCTTTTAACTGCCGATAACTACATTAGTTGGTCTCGCGCCGTCAACCGTACTTTTCGCGCCAAAAACAAGCTCGACTTTATCAACGGCACTCTTCCAAAACCAACTGATGCTGCAGATCCCCTCCTTGAAGCCTGGGAACGATGCAACGATCGTGTAGTTTCTTGGCCTCAAAATTCAGTAAGCACATCTGTTAAATCCAGTCTAGCTTTGGTTGATGATTCTAGAATTCTTTGGCTCGAACTTCAGGACCGTTTTACACAGCAAAATGGTCCCTGTATTTTCCAATTGAAACATGACCTTGCTAGCCTCTCTCAAGGTCAGGATTGTATTAACATTTAATTTGGTCGTTCGAAATCTTTTTGGGATGAATTAGCTATTTATGACCCTCTACCTGATTGTGATTGTGGCAAGCTGAAAATTCTTCATGATCGTTACGACAAAGACTGTGTTATACAGTTTCTCATGGCCCTTAATGATACTTATTCCTCCTCATGCAATTAGATTATGCTTATTGAACCCTTACCCCCTCTTAATTGAGTTTTCTCCATGATTCAACAACAAGAACGCCAACACCTCATGCTACACCCATCCACCACCCCTGACCTTATGGCTATGATGGCTAAAACTACTTTTCCATCCACCAAACCAAACCAAACCAAAAATCCTTCCCATCCAACACTCAGAAATCAACCCGCCCCTACTGCACTCATTGCAAAATTCAGGGCTACTCCCTTGAGAATTGTTTTAAGGTAGGAAATGGTACCCCATCACTGTGTTCCCATTGTAACATGACTAGTCATTCCATTAACAAGTGCTATAAACTACACAGGTATTCACCCAGTCATAAACTCCATGGAAAGACTAAGACCTCTACTGCTACTGCTACTTCATCTCGGCCCTGTTCCAATGAAGATATTGATAACGAACCAATTGAGTCCATGTCTCTCACCAAGAGCCAATACAATCAACTCCTTGCGTTGCTGAATTCTAAGGACACCAGTTCAGCCATGGCCACCATCTCAGTTGCTCAACCTTCACACTCTACTCCATCTATTCCCAACTCCAAAGTTTCTAGTATGGCAACCTGTTTATCTACACACACACATACACACCTGTTTCATCACAAATATCCCCTTGGATTATTGATACCGGAGCAACAGATCATATGATCTGTTGCCCGTCTCTCTATACATCCATCAATGCTACTGTTTCCTCTTTTGTTAAATTACCTAATGGTGCTGAAGTTCTTGTTACTCACATTGGTATTGTGCGTCTCTCACCAACTCTAGTGCTTCAAAATGTCCTTTGTGTTCCCTCTTTTAAATTCAATTTAATTTCTACCAAACAGCTTACTCTTAACTCGGCTTGTTGTCTTATTTTCTTTTCTCATTCATGCTTTATACAAGACTTAACCTCATGGACAATGATTGGGATGGGTGAAGTGAGAGGAGGCCTATATCATTTGCTGCGATTTGGTGTGTCACCCTCAGCTTTGGTTAATATTTTCCAGCTTTCCTCCATAAAGACCAGCCTCTTAGTGGTTCTGTTACTTCTAAGGATTTCACTTCTGATTTATGGCATTGTCGCCTTGGACACATTTCATTTTCTAGACTTTTTTTAATCTCTAATCCTCTTGTAAGACAGACCATGAATTCTACTAATCAATCACCTTGTTGTGTTTGCCCTTTGGCCAAACAATATCGTCTTCCTTTTCCAATTTCTACAACAAAGTCTCTTCATGCCTTTGATATTGTTCACTGTGACATATGGGGCCCCCACCCCACTGTTGCTGTTGATGGTTCTCGATTTTTCCTTACTCTTGTTGATGATTTCTCAAGAACCACATGGGTCTACATGCTCAAAACCAAGTCTGAAGTCAGACACTGTATTGAAAGTTTTTACTCCTTAATTGAAACACAATTTGATAAAAGAATCAAAGTGATTAGAAGTGATAATGGCAAAGCATTCTCTATGATAGATTTTTTTAAATCCAAGGGCATTATCCATTAAACAAGTTGTGTTGAAACACCCCAACAAAATGGGATTGTTGAGCGAAAACATCAACACATAATGAATGTAGCTCGAGCATTACAATTTCAATCTAATGTTCCTCTCCAATATTGGAGTGATTGTATCCTAACTTCCATTTACATTATAAACAGGACCCCCACACCATTACTCCATAATAAGACTCCCTTTGAAACCATTTTCAATAAACCCCCCACTTATCATCACATAAGAGTCTTTGGTTGCCTTAGTTTTGCTTCTACTTTATCCCATGGATGAAAGAAATTTGATCCGAGAGGTAGGAGATGTGTATTCCTAGGTTACTCGTTTGGAGTGAAAGGATACAAGCTGTTAGACTTACAAACCAATCAGATTTTGTATTCTCGGGATGTTGTGTTTCATGAAAGAGTTTTTCCATTCAATATAAAGTCTTTTGAGCATGACACATCTCTCCCTTCCCCCATTCCCCTCACCGAACCTACTACTTTCAATTTTAATTCCCAAAACCTCACTTCAAGCCACTCTACCCCCCTCTCGATAATACTCTTCAAATTTCCCCCTCTAACTCATCGACCCCTGCCCCTCCCCCGCCCCTTTCTTCTTCATCTACACTACCAACTTCTTCCTCTCCAACCCTTTCTTCACCTCCACCCCTTCCTTCCCTTCCACCTCTTCCTTGCAGGCCAACTAGACTTAGGAGTGCACCCAAATTTTTGCAGGACTTTCATTGTCAACAGGCCACTCTCATTCCTTCCAACCACTTGTTGACCCCAAGGCTTGAACCTCTACCAAGTAAGTCTTTTCCTCTTGCCAATACTTTATCTTATCATGCTTTTTCACCCACTTATCAAGCTTTTTCCACTTCTATTTCTACCCATTTTGAACCCAACACCTATAGACAAGCCCTTAGCCACCTGGGATGGTGCCAAGCCATGGAAACTGAGTTGGCTGCCTTAGAAGCCAATAACACTTGGATACTTACAGATTTGCCTCCCCGCAAAGTTCCCATTGATTGTAAATAGTTTATAAAATCAAATATCACTATGATGGTTCAATTGAGAGATTAAAGGCCCGTTTAGTAGCCAAGGGCTACACCCAGCTTAAAGGAGTTGATTATCATGAGACATTCTCACCTGTTGCCAAATTGGTAACCTTGAGGTGTCTTCTTGCCACTGCTTCCATTAAAGGCTGGCATTTACATCAGTTTGATGTAAATAATGCCTTTTTACATGGGGATTTAAATGAGGACATTTACATGAAGAAACCTCCTGGTTACACCAAAGGGAAACCCACTCAAGTTTGTAAGTTACCCAAAAGTTTATATGGCCTCAAACAAGCTTCGAGGCAATGGTATTCTAAGTTTTCCACATCTTTAATTGAATCTAGTTTCTCTCAATCTAAGGCTGATTACAGCCTTTTCACCAAAGAGGCTAATGGTTCCTTCATAGCTTTACTTGTGCACGTTGATGACATACTTGTGGCTAGTAATGATCTTGCTTGTGTGAATGCCTTGAAGGATTTTCTTGACAGCAAATTTAGAATAAAAGATCTTGGCTCCTTAAGATATTTTCTTGGAATTGAAATTGCTAGATCCTCAAAGGGCCTCCATTTGTGCCAAAGGAAATACCTTTTGGACATCCTCGCAGATTTTGGAAATTTGGGCAGCAAGCCAACTAAAGTTCCCATGGAGCAAAATCTTAAGTTAAGTCAGTCTTCAGGCCAACCATTATCAGATCCGAGTGTGTATAGGCGCTTAATTGGTCTTCTTCTTTATCTCACTATCACTCGACCCGACATTTGTTATAGTGTGCAAACCTTAAGTCAATTTATGGCTCATCCTACTGATTTCCACTTGTTAGCAGCTCAGAAAACTTTGAAATATCTTAAGGCTGCACCTAGACAGGGTTTACTTCTCTCTAGTTCGTCACCTCTTCAACTCAATGCCTATTGCGATTTCGATTGGGATTCCTGTCCAAACACCAGGCTCTCGATAACAGGTTATTGCATATTTCTTGGCTCCTTCTTGATTTTCTGGAAATCCAATAAGCAATCTATTGTGTCTCGCTCCTTAGCTGAGGCTGAGTATCGTTCGATGGCAGCAACATGCCCGAAACTCACATGGCTGCGCTACATCCTCTATGATCTTCAAGTTTCTCATCCACAAGCTGCCTTCTTGCACTATGACAACAAAGCTGCCATCCACATCGCCACCAACCCTGTTTTTCACGAGAGGACAAAACATATAGAACTCGATTGCCACTTGATACGTGACCAGATTCAAGAAGGTACCATTCAAACTTGTCACGTCTCAAGTGCTCATCAATTGGCTGATATTTTCACTAAGACTCTATCCTCCAATGTTCTTTCTCATCACTTATCCAAGATGGGAGTTCTTAATCTGCACTCTCCATCTTGCAGGGGGTATTGGAGCATACAATGCAATCCTCATCTTTGTATTTGAACAAAGGGAAGGCGCCAACTAATATTGAGAGCTAGTCTGTTATTTTTATTCTCTGTTTTGTTTATGCTGAATTGTACATAGGGGCAACATTGTATTTTCCTTTTATAGATTGTTAGAATATTCTTTTCTGTAATTGTCTATACACGGGTCATGTACAAAACGAAAAGCAACAGAAAGTATTTTCAGCCTTTCACCATTTTTCTGGGTTTCCTGCTTTGCATTCCATTTCCTTACAATATCTTTCTATAATCTGAAACAATTGGTGGTTAGAACCAACTCTGAAAAGTAAAATGCAGACCCCTTCACAATTAAATTCTAGGAAGTTTCATAGAGTCGAGACGGCTGCCACTTGTTTGCTTCTAATATAGTGCGAGATGACCCAATGTAAGGTGTTGTCTTCAGTGTTCAATCCATGTTCCTTTAACACTCCTCCTGAGGCAAGTGGCTGTGACTAGAAGAGCAACTGCAATTCTTGATATTGACTAGTGATGACTTGGATCTATTACATTTTTAACTTCAATCTATGTTCAAACATGATGAAATCAATTGCTATGTTGCATGGTCCAGAATGGATCAGAATGATATATACTAATGCAATTCATCCACATCAGTATTGTATATAGCATGTAAACTGGTTTTAGCAAGCTGACAACCATACGACAATGAATAAATATAATATTCTTAGTTTTGATCCAGAAAGGTGAATTATGCTGTTCGTGTACGTTCTCAAATGATTTAATATGGAAGCTTGATATCTGCTAACACGTTTAAGTGCTTCAACCAATTGCACCTAAATCATCTTGCTCACCGGATACTGCATAGGTAGCAACCCTTTTTCTAGAAACATTCTACTTTGTCGGCCAGCAATAGCCCATTCAAACATAATCTAAATTGAGTAATGTTACGTACAATCGTGGAATTGCAAACGCCGCATAATCATTTTGAAAAAGAGTAGAGTCCACAATTAAAAAATTAGTTTTTTTTCATGTGGGTCCTATATTAATTCATTTTTTTCAAAGCGACTGCACGCCGCTTGCATAACCACGACTGCAAATATCATTTCTCATCTAAATTATCACTTATTGTACATATATAAACTGATACGCAATATAAATTTAATCATTTCTATTATATCTTAACACCTTGCACCACACGTTTGAGAACATTTGTCGGGTTGTTGGTCAAATAAAGAGGGTTGTTGGAAAAATTAAGAAAAAAAAAAAAAGAAGAGTCTTGAGACTCACAATGCGTTTATATGAGGTTAATACACGAGGTCAAGAGAGGCCAAGTCGTCACAACTAGAGTGAGACTTTTGTCTGATTTGTTTAGAAGGAAGTCTTTCGTTTTTGTCTGATTTGTTTTTCAAGGCACTTGTAGTTGAAAGCTTCCATCAACAAAACTTGTAAGTGCATATCTATGACACTTTAGTTTTTGAAACGTGTTCCAATATTCCTCCATAAATTTGGTGTTTAACCTCGAAACAATTTTGACTTGGATTTTAGTTATTTAAACGGTCCTGTCTATCTTCCAAAGCCTCAAGCAAGTTCAATGCCGTCCATTTCTTCATCTCTTTTCTTGGAGGTGATCACCCTCGAATCAAGTTTAAGCTTCCTGTTTGTTCTTTGACCCGTAACTCATATGCTCCCAGGTTTTTTTTTTTTCCTTGGAAAAATGTATGCTAGAAACGAAGGGTGTGTGTGTGTTCTTTGTTTTTCAACATCTGCGTCCATATCAACCCAAACGCATATGCTAATTGCTAGGTAAAACCCTGGATAAAATTGAAAAAAAAAAAAAAAACAACTTTGATAACCAATTTAACCATACACAAGAAGATATGTCCACTTTTTCCTATTTCCGCTCTTAGATTTCGAGTTAAAAAAATAATTTGGTCGACTTTTGCAGCCCTCTATATATCGAACTGTACATATTCCATAGAACTACCACAAAGGTTTTTTACGGAGTTCTATTGACACACTTCCTTTGCAAATTACTTGCGACAGAAAATCGCAAGCATACAATTAGAGAGACGCACCCACCCCCGGTGCGGGGGAGTGTTGTATTTCTTTTGTTTTAGGGGTTTTACAGAAGTTGAACTGCTGCAATGGATGGAATTTTCTCTCGCAGTTTCTGTGTAACAGCCACTCGAACAGTCATCACCCCTGCTGCTGGTCCTGTTATACGAATTTTGACTATCGGCTCCTCGATTGCCACAAGTTCTAGCGACCCACCAGCTGCACCAACTAGATACGGTCTTATTTCTTCAAGGACCTGAAATGGATTATAAATTATGCAGCAACTAGAAATATTAACTTTTTTTGGAAGGGAGGGAGGGGGTAATTGCCAAATCTGTCTTCTTTTCTTTCTTTATTTTTTAAAAAAAATAAAAAACCGTTATAGATTTAGAGGCCAACTCTAACTTGAAGCACCGAAGCCAGAATTTATACTAGTAAAGGAACTCAACTGCTTGTTTTCCAAGAGCAGAAAAGAGAATAAAGATTTGAATGAATGCACTAATAGAAATCTGGATAAGCTAAGAAAACATGTAGGATTTTGTTGGGATGCATCAATCATCTTACAAAATCCTAGTAGAAAAAGGACAAACTTCCTCTTACATGGGGTCGTTAATTCATGCAGAACTCAGAACAATTTCAATTATCTCATCTTCCTTATTTGCCCTCCCTAAAATCTATTCTCTTTGCTCAGCTTATGTGGAATATGGCTCCTCTTTCAGATCAACTACCCTCACAACCTCTCACCCTCTTCAATGACTTGTACCAATAAATAAATGGCGAAACAGAAAAAATGAACATATACATATTACAATATCTACTAAGACCATTGACAGTTTAACACAATGGTACTTATAACACGACAAATTATTGTGTTCTCCCATAATATGGATAACATGGTACCTTCATCTTGTCACAACATGCCATGTAATTAAAATTGTTTATACCAATTTTGATTGACATGCCATCCTATATTATGATGATAGCACCATATGTCCATATTTGAAGATTACCCAATAATTACTTGTTTAACACTAGAGTAGTTACTAGAAATGCAAAATTACCTTCTCAATATTTTCCTCATTCAGCTCAAGGCCAGTTTCTTCATCAGCTATGGGTTCCACTGCAACTATTTCAGGGATCTTTTCCATCAAACGGCGCTCAATACCCATTTTCATTGTCGTAACAGAGCTCGGACAGGAGCCACATGCTCCCTGTAGCTTCAATCGTACAACATTGCCATCAATCTCATGCAATGCCACATTTCCCCCATCTGCAATTAGATAAGGTCGGATTTCATCCAATATGCTATCAACATTCTCTGCAGTTAGTGGCAGTTCAACTGCTGAATTTGGAGTAGCAACAGCCTTCACAACTGTACAGTACGAAAATTAAGAACCTTTTAATATCCAGCAGGTTAAAAGTGGAATAGGGAGATCACAGCCAACTCACAAACAACCCAAGCACCTCCACAACAAAGATGACAAATACATTATATGTTACGGTAGATGCAAAACAAAACCCAACTCAATTTAAGTTTTATGCCCCGTAATTAACCTGAATAACTTGGTATTCTTCTTTTGTTCTAGGACTCAGACCAAGAAAATGTGCTTGTTAGGGTTGCAAAATTTTATAAATAATCAAGGCCTAATTAATATGTGAATTTTTTCTTGATAGGTAAATTAATGTGTGAAAATTAAACAACAATCTCCCAAAACTTCCAACAGTTCATTTTGTACAGCCAAAGTAATGATATTATTGATGGCTGAGTTTCAACCTAATTATGATCTGGGATCACTTTCAGCTACCGATTTTCACAACAACATACTTAAAAACCATGATCACCAATTAACAACTAGTATAAAAGTTTCCAAGACCTTTTTAAATACCGTTCACAGAATCACAAAATATTACTTAGCACACTAAACAATCAAAACAGGCTTGAAACAAACAAGCCAGGTAGTTAAGATTTATGAATGTTACATATTAATTCTGTCTGGAACACAGTTAGAAACGTACAAATCGCAGATATGCTCATAATCATGTTCGAGCACTTGGCAAGCGTAGGTAAATGCATCTGTTCAAAATTAGGAAACGAAATGGAATTTCCTTTTAAGCTTTACAAATTCCACGATCCTAAGACAGATGTGGGTTCAACAGGAAAGCTCGGACCAAGTATTCTGAACGATCAAATCCATGTTTTCGAACCTAACCTTGTGTTAGAAAAAGGACAAATTAATTCATTTTTTTTTATCAGAAAATAAGAATTTATTGAAAATAGGCGAAGCCAAGTACACGGACATATAAGACAAATTAATTCCTTGCAACGCGTACCTACGAAGAAAAGCTCAAACTCAACGAAACAATCAACGACGTCATGAATTTACCCATTTCCGTTCAGATTCAATCCTCAAAGGAAGAATAGAAATCATACAAATATGCAAACCAAATTATACAGAGGAGAAATTTAATGTTACCTGGACTGCGTGAACGGGAATGGAAGCGAACTGGAACGGAACGGCATGAATCCCGCCACACTGGATTATGACCCCTCGCGAGAAAAATATGTGTGCCAAACAAGCTCCAGCTCTGTAATTTTTCTTGACGGTAAGAAAATTGATCCCATATATTTGAAATTAGAGAAAGTAACAGTGAATAAAGAGAGAGGACCTTAAAGGATCGAGAAGAGGGTGAGGACTGAGGTTCTAGGGCTGCTTGGGGCCTGCAGCAGGATAAGTGCGTATTCACCACAGATTGCATCTCTCTCTCTACTCCGATCCTATTTCGCTTTTTCCCCTCCTTTCAATTTTCCTCGGTTTCTCGGTAGACAAACAGCGCTACAAATTACAATACACTAGGGAGTCAAATCTCGCTCGTTACTTGGCGCCGCTAATACAGTCACTTCCTTAACATTAAAAATTAAAATCAAAATTAAAATTCTGTTGGATACGGTTATTTTTATATTTTTTTGTGAATTATATTATTTAAAATAATTATTTTATATTTAAAAAATAATACAATTAATTATATTAATGAAATATATAAAAAATATGTAAAAGAAATTTTATATAAATTTTAAAAAATAAAATAAATTATATGAACAATTAAATTAAAAGAACCAATCATAATATCATTTTCATTTATTATTTATATTTTTTTACTGTTGCTTTTTTTTTTTTTTAATATTCTTTAAATTTTTATCTTTTTTCGCTAAAAGCATTGACAGACCTTAGGATAAAAACTTCAATTTTCATGTCAGCATTTTTCAGGACAATTTCGCTCTTTAAAATTGAAGTTAAAAGCTCCCTTTCGTTATTGAGCTAAATTAATATAAGTTAAATTTTTTGTGAATAATAATAAATTAAGATGATTAAATAAATTTTATAAAACTTATTTAAGATGAGTTTAAATATATTTATAGAAAATTAAAAAAATTATGAATCTCGTGTATAAAGAGGTATTGAATTAAAAAAGAGTTTAGGTCCCGCATATAAATAAATTTTGAATTGAAATAAGTTTAGTAATTTGATATTTAGATGTTTATATGTTAAATTCGGCTTAAAATTAGACTGAACTCTTCAAGTTCCAAACAGGGCCTAAAGTTGTGATTGCATACTAAAATGATTTTAGATGATATGAGTTAATATATGAATATTAATATTTTACAAATTCTATTAAGATGTATTTAAATGTAAATAAATTGAAATATGCGTTTAAATGTATAAAGTAATTTGGGATAAATTAATTTTTTTTATAGAAATTTAAAAAAGTAACGAGTTTGATCAATGATGGATTGAAATATGCTTGACATCCAAGCATAGCTTAAGGGTTCAATTGACAACACAATTATTCTCAAGTATTATAAGATATTTTTAGATATTTCATTTTCAAACATCACTCAAACTTAAAATACTTTCCTCAAATTTTCAACATTTTCATTTATGACAACTTTCTTAAATTCTAAAACAAAATACAAAAATAATACTAATTTTTCAAATATCAAAACAAACATTATATTCAAATAATTTTTTAACTTTCTAGTTTATAATATTTTTATTCAACGTCTTCTCTTATTTTTTAAAATCGAAAAATACATATTAATTCAAATAATTTCATAATTATTTACAGATATAACCATATATTAAGATATTTTAAATATCCAAACAAACTATAAAACTTAACTTGGTTACTTTAAGGCTCGTTTGGTTATACATATGAGATAAATGATAAATTTGTAAATAGTAATGAAATAATTTGTGAATAGTAGAGAAATTGTGTGATTTAAAATTTTTATAAGATTTTGAAAAATGAGGGAAAAAAAGTTAAATAATAAATTATAAAGTTAAAAGAAAGCTAAAATATAATTTTTTTAATATAATTATTGTCTTGGGATCAATGTTTTGAATACCGTACCAGATGGCGTACCGGTCAAGGCACTGGAACGAAATATTTCGGTACCGGTACCGTTTCATGTACCGTTTCGGGATAGTCGATATATAAATAAATTATATATATAAATATATATATATATAAATTATATTTCAAAATAATAATTTATATATGAATAAATTATACATGAATACATATGTATATATAAATTATAAATAGTCTAATATGAATTGGGGTAAAAAAATAAGATTATAACTTAAAAAAATGAAAAAAAAAAAAAACATGAAGGCCGAAATACCGAAATACCGGCCGGTACGCAGGCCGGTACAGGCCGAAATATAGGCCGGTATCGGCCGGTATTTCAGCAGGTACGAAACAGGTACCTTACCTGTACTGGCCTGGTGACCGGTACGGTACGGTACCAAAAACTATGCTTGGGATTAAAAAAGTTGAATTATTTTTTATATTTTGTTTGAAAGTTTTAAAAAATTGTAATTCTTATGTAATATTTAGATGAAAAAGTTAAAAATTTGAAATAAAAAAAAATGTTTGTATTTAAATGGTGTTTAGATGTTGAATCTGATGGAACAAGATAGTTTGAAATATTTGCGAAACAAAATAGGCCTAAGGCCTCGTTTGGATAAGCAATTTGTCTCCTCTCATTTTATCTTATCAAATTTTATCTTAACATCCAAACAATATTCAAATATGAATACTTTTCAATTCCATTTTTATACTTTTTCTTCTAATTATTATAATTTTTCCAAAGTTTCATATAAAATATGAAAAAGACTTCAACTTTTTCAAATTTTAAAATAAAAATAATATTATATCAATATTTTAAATTTGAAATATTTTAATCCAATTTTCTCTCTCTCATTTTTTAAAATCTCATAAAAATTTGAAGTCAAATGATTTTATTACAATTTACAAACTATCTCACTATTATTTATATATTTATCATATTATATAATCCCATATGACTTTTCAAATGAAGGGTAACAACATTTTGTGATAATCGTGTAATATCGGGTTGTTAAGATGAATTGAATTGAGATGAGTTGAGATGAAAGTTGAAAGTTAAATAAAATATTATTATAATATTATTTTTTTAATATTATTATTATTTTGAGATTTGAAAAAATTGAATTATTTATTATATTTTGTATTGAAAGTTGAGAAAATTGTAATGATTAAATGAAATGAATTGAGAATAATTGAAGAACCAAACGTAGCCTTAACATTATTTTTATAAGAAAAAAATCTATTAATCATCTTATTTTTCATCATCCTCTTATCGTCTCATGACGTGATATTAGATGATTGATTCATAAGTAAAATATGATAAATAATTTTCAATCATCTAATACCATATCATAGGATGATGAGAATTAAGATATGAGTATCATTACTCTTTCTTTAATTATTTGAATGGATCCAATTATAATCTTGACTCTCTTAAACGTGGCTTAAATACTTATTAACCTGTTATAATTGATAACAGAGCTAAATTTAAACTCTTTATAATAGTTAATAAGAGATTCTAATTTTGATATTGAGTAATATTTTTTTAAAACAAATTCAAATATAGCTTCGGTTTTTTACGTAGGAAAATGATACTATGTCGTATGAGTTTGCTCCCTTAGTTTAACTTTTCATGTATTTTATTTTATTTTATAATTTGTTATATTTAATAGTTAAGAAAGTGACTATCAATATATTAGTGTCTTTTTCAAATGTTTAAAAAATGTTTGAAAGAAAAAAAAAATGTAATTTATAATAAGAGACAAACCCAATAGTGAAACTTGGGCAACATGATAGTATTACCCTTCCGTATAACGTTACAATTGTCAATTCAAGATTAACTAAATATTTTTTAAAAAAATATTAAATTACAAAACTGTGAAACCTAACTCCTAATTGAGGATCCTAATTTTTCAAAATATGTATATTTTGCTCTCTATGGGATGTTTTCGGGGCATCAACGCCTTCATCAAATTTTTCGCAATCATTTTATCTTCCTGTGATATCCTCTTATGGTGAATGAGTTATTTTATTTTAAATTCGGTGTATAAAGTGCACATTTTATTTCACTTATTTATTATAATATATTTAATTTATTGTATCTTGTATTAATTATGCGCCTTCTCTAATCTGGAGGCATGGTATCACCTTCTTTCTTTGATCTTGTTTCGGTTGGCCAATCGGTGAGATGGTGTCGCATTCGTCGGTTTTATGGGTGGGCTTGACTCCAATCGGCATTGTGCAACCTATTTACCCGACAAACAGGCTCAAATATAGATAATTAGATTTTCATTTAGGCATGAAAGATCGATCACCCATAATGCACGAGCCCCCCATTAAAACCAAAACTCAGAAATTTCAGTGGCCATAGATATATAAAGGTTATTTGCACATAGAATGAATTTCCAGAGATCAAAACAGACGTTCTTATAGATCTTTAAAGACGATTAGTTAAAAAAGAAGAAGTCGACAAAAGGAAAAGGAAAAGGAATGATACCAATTATACCAGTTGGGAGACGAACAGAGTGTTTTACGTACGCATAACAGGAGACGATCTCTTTTTCCTGGAAAATAAATCTCCCAACAGAGGAATAATAGGCTTCTTCTTCATTCTCTTCTTCTCTATCCCAAAATATCCTTCATCACCAAAGCTTAATATTTGAGCCACAGTGGGTGAGTCCTCCATACTATACATTAACTCCCTCTTCCTCTCTTCCTCTCTTTTCTTACTACTTGCTGATCTCTCCAAACTCATCATCTCTCTCGCAGCCAATGCCTTTGCTGCCGCAGCGGCTTCGGCCTCGGCCAACTTTGACATGTTCTTGTGAAGCTCGGCGTTCAGCGAAGCCAATGCGACCTCGGTTTCGGACTCTCTCTCCTTCAACATCTTCAACTCCACCTTCGTTTCCTTGAGCTCGGCCTCCAGCTTCTTCAGGGTATCTAAAATAGAGCGGTGATCATTAAGATCATCATCTTCAAGTTTAGACTCTGTAGGAGTTGGTGAAAAGTTCGACAAAGTGGGGATGTTCACGCAAGGCTTTGGAGAGAAAAATTCTCCCAGAAGAAGCCGCTCGTCGTAGATGGCCACGGCTTCTTTGACGGAGCGGAAGGGACGTGACGCGTCAACATTAGAGCTATAATCGATATTGGTCGAATGATGAGATTCCATGGTGGTGGTAGTGCTTCCCCTTGGGTTGGGGATGAGAATGGTATACATGAAAAAGGAGAATGGATATTTGATGATTGGTTAGGTTTGGGTTTTCTTTGCTTGCACTTCAAACGAAGAGAGTAAAAGGTGAAATGGCCGGGAGACTGTTGTTTCAAGGCTAAGACAGGAGCAGGGTGTCCCTCCCTGTCCCTGATCGGGAATGAGGATGACCGGTTAACCACACGAACGGCTTAGTGCAAAATCAAATTAAGGTTAAAAGTTTAAAAATAATTTTGGAGATTATTATAAATATTATTTTCAAAAAATGTAATTTTTCATCTTAGATTTATTATTTTTTAAAATATGAGAGATAGATTGTTTTATTTTCCCCTTTTAATTTAATTTTCTTTTCCATGCTCTTTTATTCATACAATGGGGGAAGAAGCTAAGGCTGCTAAGCTTACGGTCGTTCATTTATTTAATTTTTATGATGTAGAATCAGGTTTTGTAAATGATTTTATTTATTTATTTATTTATCAAGATTTATTTATGTAAGGAAATTTTCTAATTCGGAAGAATGTAATTATTATATTTACTGTGACTATTGAATTTCCTTGGCTATGTTATAGGGATTGAATTTCCCAGTCGATCAGCTCCCAGTCGGAAACCAAAGCGAAATGGCTCCCAAGAA
Source organism: Carya illinoinensis (assembly GCF_018687715.1). Lineage (NCBI taxonomy): Eukaryota > Viridiplantae > Streptophyta > Magnoliopsida > Fagales > Juglandaceae > Carya > Carya illinoinensis. The sequence continues at coordinate 36,618,572 of NC_056757.1, forward strand.
GAAACACAACAGTAGCAATAGGGCTCATTCAAAATCTTCGTCCAGAGCCACACCACAAGCTTCGTCTTCGTCTTCGTCCTCGTCCGGTCCCAGGCTCCAAATTTCCGCCGAGAACGAGAACCGGCTCCGCCGCCTTTTGCTCAACAACAACTCTGCCCGGTCCGCGGCTCCGGTCGATGATACTCTCTCCAAGGCCCAGAAGGCCAAGAAGCTTAAGGCCGTTTACGAGAAGCTCTCCTGCGAAGGATTTACCAATGATCAAGTCGAACTCGCTCTCTCCGCTCTCAAGGTACCATTGTTACATATTCATTTCTCTGTGTTTGGCTACCGAGGAAATTATGAACAAAACAAAAGAAGAGAAAATAAAATTTACGTTTGGATGCGATCCGGCATGGATTGTTAAAACCGAAGGTTGTTTCTTATGCCTTCTTAAGATTGTTCTTGTATCCACGCTTTTATTAGCTTGTGCGTAGTTAGTATTAAGTCTCGTGTTTCATTGTATTGGGTAGGAGGGTGCTACATTTGAGGCTGCCCTTGATTGGTTATGCTTGAATTTGCCGGGTAATGAGCTTCCATTGAAGTTCGCTAGCGGGAACTCTCTACATACAAGTGGAGGTATATTTGGATTCGTTTGATCTTATTGGTTTTTTTTAAATGTAGATGGTGCTTGCTATTTACTTTTTGCAGTAACTGAATGAAAAAACTGCGCTGGATTTTTGTATACTGATATCACCAAATTTCAATGTCAGGTTCTGTTGGGGTCATATTGAATTCACGGGAAGATTGGACACCTTCGGTGGACCCATCTACTGAGTTTAAGGAGGAAGCTCCTGAAATTTCTGTTAAGATCAAGGGTCGATGGGATGATGATACTCTAGATTCACGTCAACCTTCTCAAGCTAATTGGATCAGGCAATATGTGGAGCAACAGCAAGAGGTACGGAGACATATTGCATTAGCATATTTACTACCCCAAGCATATATATCTTTTTTTTGATAAGTAAGGTAATTATATTATCAAAAAGGAGGCAAAAGCCTGATACAAAGATTAGTGACCAGTTCTATGTTTGATCAATGGCTATAAGGAATTCATGTAACCCCAAACCATTGAAATCAACCGCTATGGTCCATGTACAAAGAGTTCTAAAGAAAAAGACAATCAAATCCTCCATCGATCTCTCTTTGTCCTCGAAAGTCCTGTCATTGCGCTCTCGCCATAAACACCACATGATGCATATAGGGATCACCTTCCACACCGCTTTTATTTGTTGATTTCCTCTCAGATTATTCCAACTGGCCAGAACCCCGACCACCATCTCCGGCATCACCCAAACTAAGTCCAATCTGCCAAATACCTCATTCCATAACCTTCTCGCTACCTCACAGTGTATTAAGAGATGGTTCACCGATTCACCTCCCTTCCTATACATGCAGCACCAATCTGCGATGATCACCCTGCGCTTCCTCAAGTTATTAGTTGTGAGAATCTTACCCAATGCTGCAGTCCACACAAAGAAAGCTGCTTTGAGTGGCGCCTTATGTCTCCATATCTTTCACCATGGAAACTGACGAGGTGTCTCTTGAGTAAGAGACTTATAGAACGAGCGCACCGAAAAAGTACCTTTAGCTGTAGGTATCCACCAAAGACTGTCCTGTGAATTACCCGGTTTAATAGAATACAAAAGGCTATAAAAGGCTTCAATATTGCTCATCTCCCAATCTTGTGCCGCCCTACTGAAGTGGATGTTCCATTGAATTTGCTCCCCTGATCTTTCTAGTACATCAGCTACTGAAGCATCAATATCTCTTGCAATTCTGAATAAAGAAGGAAATGATTCCTTTAGAGCCACATGATCACACCAAGTGTCGTACCAAAACTTAATACGGGTTCCTCCTCCTAAACGGATTCGAGTATATTGATTGAAGACCTCCCACCCTTTTCTTATATGTATCCACAAGCCCACTCCTTGTGCTCCTCTCACTTCTTTTGTACACCAACCCCCCCATAGGTCCCCATATTTGCTCTCTATTACCGTCTTCCACAAGGTATCAGGTTCCTTATGGTATCTCCACAGCCATTTACCTAGTAATGCCCAATTGAAGGTTCTCATATCTCTAATGCCCAAACCCCCATTCGAGATGGGGCTACATACCTTTTCCCACTTAACAAGGTGAAATTTTTGTTCTGCTCCCAGTCCCCCCCATAAGAAATCCCTTTGAAATTTCTCCAGCCGAAGAGCAACACTTGCTGGAATAGGAAATAGAGACAAAAAATATGTGGGTAGATTAGACAAAGTACTCTTGATTAGAGTAATCCGTCCACCTTTAGACAAGTATAATCTCTTCCATCCGGCAAGCCGACGTTCCACTTTCTCAATTATTGAATCCCATAATGACACCGCTCTCGACGCCGCCCCTAGTGGAAGTCCCAGATAAGTCATGGGTAAGGATGTAGTCGTGCATCCCAATATGCTAGCCAACTGTCTAAAATGTCGAACACTTCCAATAGGCACCATCTCGGATTTTTCCAAATTGACTTTCAATCCGGAAGTTACTTCAAAACACAGGAGAAGGGCCTTCAAAATTCTAAGCTGGTTAGGATCTGCTTCACAAAAGAAAAGAGTATCATCTGCGAACAACAAGTGAGAGACATTAACAAGTCCCCTATTCGGGGAGCCGATCTTAAAACCAGTTAGAAAACGACTCGTAACCAAGGCTGATGACATCCTGCTCAGTGCCTCCATCACAATAACAAAGAGTAAAGGGGATAAAGGATCTCCTTGTCTCAAACCTCGTGTACTACGAAAGAAACTAGTTGGGTTTCCGTTTATCAAGACAGAGAATTTCACCGTTGATATGCACCACCTAATCCAAGAACACCATCTTTCTCCAAACCCGCATTTCCCCAAAAGATCCAGAAGGAACTCCCAATTGACATGATCATATGCCTTCTCCATATCCAGCTTGCATATAATCCCTGCCTCGCCTGTTTTCAACCGACTATCTAGGCATTCATTTGCAATAAGAACTGCATCTAAGATTTGTCTATCCTTAACAAAAGCATTCTGAGGTTTCGAAATAAGCTTTCCCACTACCTCACTCTAACGATTCGCTAGTACCTTGGAGACAATCTTGTAGACCTCACTTACTAGACTAATAGGTCGGAACTCCTTAATCTCTTCTGCCCCTACCTTCTTTGGAATAAGTGCAAGGAAAGTAGCATTAAGGCTTTTTTCAAACTTTCCGACTGAGTAGAACTCCTGGAAAACCTTCATGAGGTCATCTTTTAATACAGCCCAGCAAGATTGGAAGAAACCCATCGAGAAACAGTCAGGGCCCGACGCCTTATCTTTTACCATTTTCCTTACAACTTCAAAAACCTCTAACTCTTCAAAAGGCCTCTCCAATCGGTCTACATCATTATGTTCGATGGAATCAAAAGCAAGCCCTTCCAATTTAGGTTGCCAACCCACCTGTTCAGAAAGTAAATGCTCAAAGAAATCTACTACATGGTGATTTATCACTGACTCATCCCGACACTCCACTCCATCAATTTTCAGCATTTCAATGTTGTTGTATCTTCTATGTGAGTTAGCTATTCGGTGAAAAAACTTTGTACTTCGGTCTTCTTCCTTCAACTATAACGCTCTTGACTTCTGACACCATGATGTCTCTTCAAGAACTACTATTCTTTCCAGATCTGCTTCCAACCCCTTTTTTACAGCTATTTCTTCTTGTGTTAAGGGCCGGTTTTCTTGTATTCTTTCCAAATCTTGGATCTCCAACTCCTTGCTTTTTTTACGCTCCCCTATATCTCCAAAAGACTATTTGTTCCACTGCTTTAGGTCTTTTTTTAAAGCTTTCAATTTACCTGCAAAAATGAAACTAGGGGTTCCTTGTATCTGATATGAAGACCACCATTGTCTGACCTTTTCCTCAAAACCCTCCGCCTTCAACCACATATTTTCGAATTTGAAGGACCTACGCCTCCTATGAACCCCTCCACAATCCAACAAAATAGGCCAATGATCCGAACTCAAATGCGACAATCTCTTTTGCCACACATCTGGAAAGTGGCATTCCCACTCTGGTGAGATAAGAAATCTGTCTAGTCTAGACCATGTATGATTATTGGACCAGGTACAAGCTCCCCCCACTAGTGGTAAATCCACTAGATTCAAATAAAAAATACACTCCGAAAAATCAGTCATAGCTGGCCTCATTCTTCGATTCCCAAAACACTCTGTTGGGAATCTAGTTACATTGAAGTCTTCACCTATATACCAAGGAAGGTCCCACCAACTATGTACTCCAGCCAATTCTTCCCACAACAATCTTCTCTCATGGTCTAAGTTAGGACCATATACACCTGCAAAAGCCCACTTAAAGTCGTCTTCCACGCTTCTAAAAGAGCAAGCCACCGAGTAAACTCCCACAAACTCTTCTATTTTCTCCACCACTCTTCTATCCCACATCACTAAAATGCCAACCGATGCCTCTTTAGCTGCCAAGTATACCCAGTCTACATATGTGCAGCTCCATATACTTCGCAACATATTTCTACTAATAAGTTTCAGCTTTGTCTCCTGTAAACACACTATGTCCGCCTTCCACTCACGTAGCAAATGGCTTATTTGTAGACGTTTACTAACCTCGTTTAACCCGCGGACGTTCCACGATACAATTTTTGGTTTCACTTGGAATATGTCACCCCCTTCCCTTTGGTCTTTTCCTTACTAGCACTTCCTTCCGAATACATGGACCAATTTAACCTCTTCAACTCTCTCTATTTTTTTGACTCTGCTTTTCTATGTTGGTGATGGCCTGATTCAATAACTGTAAGTAGAGCCATGAACTGTTCTTCGTAACCTTCACACATCAATCCTACCAAATGCTGAATTTCCTTTACCATATTAAAAACCCAATCTGAAATCCTAGGTTGTTCTGGACTCAAGAAGTTTAGGGGTATTGGCTCACTCTCTTCATCTGGTGCTGACCCTGCTACCTCAGCTATTTGTAAAGGAACCAAACTGTTCAGAACTGCATCCATATCTTGAACTCCCTCCCTATGAAAAGTGTCTTCAACCAACGAGACTTCTTCCACCCCTATGATATCTAAACAACCTTGAGAATGCCTTAAGAGCATTTCATCATCAGAACACCCCAACTCCTCACTGACAGAGCCCAACGAGAGACCATTTTCTGTTGCCGGCATCCCACCAGCCTCCAAACACAAAAAGGCGTCGTTATCTTGGACATACACCGTCGGAAGGGTCATCAAACCTCCCGTTGGCGAGTTCTGTTCCATTTTCGGCGAAAGAAAAGAGGCCATCTGTCTCGGAAGGTGATTTGAGGATTCTGTCACGGTTTTCCGGCCACTCCACTCAGGCGTACCGTCGTCGGAGAGCTCCACCGTCGGCATCGGCGGATTCTGGCTCACCTTCGACGAGTTACCCTGCGCCGGCGATCGTCGCGCCTGCTCCGACGAAGGGGCACGGGGCCCGGTTCTCTCCCGAGCTGTGAACTCTGGGCTGAAGACCGGCACATGGGCCGTGACTTGGGTGCCCGGTATCTTTTCGGGTGGACCCTGGGCTGACTCAGGCTTATGAGCCATGGCCTGGCCCAGGCTTTTATCTTCATTCAGACCAACGGCCATGGGCTGGGGCTAGGTTGTTGAGAACCTGAGCCCTTTTCGAAAATGCCAATAGGCTGGGCCTTGGGCTAAGGCCCTATCTTCAGCCCAGGTTTTTGTCTCCACTTAAACCCATATTCCAAAATCTCCTTCCCCTTTCCTTTACCCGTGGGCCTCAAAACTTGGCCCGGCCCCTTCCATCCCCTCTCACTTATATCCCCTGCCTTATTTTGCCCGACCACCTTTCTCATTTCAGCCACCTCCCACTGCAGTTGCCATACCTGCCTCTGCAACTCCTCAATTTTCCTCCCCACGTCTCTGTCACCTACACTGTTTCCTTCTGAATAATGTACACCATGAGTGGCTCGAGGCCATCTCCTGTCAGAGTTTACCACGCCACCTCCCATACCGTCATGGACCAATGCCTCCTTATACGACCTCATCGTTGTCTTCCATGGCTGAGCACCTCCATGCATGCCGGCAGCCCTTCCTTGTCCTTCCATCACAGCTTCCTTCAGCACATCTCTCATTCTCTTCCATCCACTTCCCCCTTCCCCTTCCGGAATGAAAATGGAACTTTTCTTTCCATCCTCCCTGTACATAGACACCACAATGAATCTTCCCCTACCATTGACACATCTCTGAGCAAGCAAACGTCGATGCCCTTCCCTGATGGTGCTATAGACTTCCTTTTGCTCACCACTTAAGCATACTTCCAAAGTCTTACGCAGCCACTGAACAGAGTTTTCTTCTAACCAAAGCTCTTGTTCATTCTTCCATTTTCGCTCAATAATACGAAGATGTTTGCCTACCTTAGTAAGAATAAATAATTTTGACTCTATCACAAGTTCTCTCAACAAACCCATAGAAACAGCACCTAAAAGCCACCTTAACTCCCCATGGAAGTTACTGTGTTGGTGTTTACGCTAGAAAAAATTTCTCTCAGAATGACTTTAAAAAAATTTGTGAAAATCCTTGAATCATAATGAGCAAGATTGAGGGCTAGTATCCCAAAATAAAATATGCTGCAATTGATTCCGTGTAGCCAATACAACGAACTCACCAGCAAGAAGTTCTCCAAGACTGGTTTCAATGCTTTTGGCAGCTAGAGGTTGACTTCGATGGACTATGTTCGTCACGGTTCAAAACCAAAATAAAGTGTGTCGGCGTGGAGCTCGTGCACTGAGGAGAGGGAGAAACAGAGAGGTGTTGGCAATGAACCCACCGACTACGGTGTCAGCACCTGCTGTTCAATACCATTCCGGTGAGGAGGCTCGACAGCGAGAGAATCTTAATGCTTGAGCTTTGTTGCGTGAGCTGAGCTGCGGAATTGTTCTGTTGTGGGTGAGTCTCTGGAGGAAGAAGATGGGAGAAAGTGGATAGTCTTCGGCTGTCCCCCAAGCATATATATCTCCTAATAAGATGCTCAAAATCTCTCTTCTTTTTTCTTTTTTCTTTTTTTTTTTCAGTTTTATTTATTACTAAATTTATGTTGATTAAATACAATTGATATTCGTTTTTTTTTACTGATAAAAAAATTGATATTTGGTTTCCCTAGATACACGAGGAACTATTGGAATTAGATATATCACAAATCATAAGTTACATTTCATCTTGAGTTGAATAATAAGTTGAAAATTTGAGCACTTTCTATCAACTGGTTGCTTTTCTAAAGAATAAGTGTTATATATATATATCTGCATGTATTTGGAAGAAAACTGTTTTGGGAGATAGTTCAAGCAGTGGAGTAATTAAAAACACTTCGATATTATTTGCAGGATGATTCTACAAATTGGGAAGATGATGTGGTTGATAACGGTTCCCTTGAGGAGGTATTTACAATTGTTTGTTTGCCACTATTAGGTACCTGATAATTATTTCTGTCTCACCATAACAGGGACACATCATTCCTTTTGTAGTTTGTCTTGTTACAATAACTTAAAGTACTCTCTCTCTCCCCCTCCATCCCTCTCCTTTCTCAAATAATTAGCTATGCTAATAAGTGAATAATATTTATTGAATGGCTTGATGCTGTCCATTGATGTGTTTGTTGGTACAAAAATCCTATAAGAAGTCAATGGAGCCGAATAAAACTAATTTAGCTTTACAATGGTGTCAATGGAGTCTTCCTCATACATATATGTGTGGTAGAGGCAATTTAGAGTAGTTCTATATAAAGAGAGTATAGCTTCTATTTGTTTTCTAATTGCCTCTTGCAAGGTTTATTCAGTTTGTGATTTAAAGTGATGTTTCTCTGTGCCTTAAGATTCTGAATATTTGTTTGCGAGCTATAAACATGGGTGCCACCCATATGAAAGAATTGCAGAGGGTCATGGCAACACTGGCTGTTAGAGGTGATACTAATGTGCTACACAGAAGTTTTCTCCATGGTAGTCCCATAGTTCTGGATTGTATTGGGTTTAACAGTTGAGTCTTGCAATGGGTTTTTGAGTCGAGTATATGGGTTGCGTCCTCTACATTTTAATAACACTGTTTTATTGAAAAAATGACCGTGAAAACCAGTGTTAGACTTTAAGTCATTCTCTCTGTACTCCTCATATCATTGTATAGGGGCCCACCATAGTGTTTTTTTCTTGTGCTACTTTTCAGGACTTTCTAGATGTTTCTCTTGTATGCACCGTGTATTGGGCTAACACCCTTTTTGATTCAATAAATTTCATCTTACAAAAAGAAAAAAAAAAAAAATTCTATTGCAATAGGTCCATGGACCTAGGTCGTATGATGTTATTGCAAAAGAGTACCATACCGCACGGTTGGAAGCAACGAAAGCCAAAGAAAAAGGGGATAAGAAAAGCCAGGAGCGTGCAGGCAATGTTATCCGCAAACTCAAACAAGAATTGTCTACTCTAGGTTAAAAACTTTAAACTCTTTGCTGATTTTTGTAAAGGATTGTGTTCTTCTGCAGCTCTTGTCATGTGCTGTTTAATTTTCATCTACAGGATTATCAGATAACATTTTGGCATCAGAATTTGAATATGAACGAGCTTCTGGGGACACAAGTACTAGTTCCATGCCTCATGAGCATTCCGAAGGAAAATCATTACGCAATGTTGAAGCTGGGTTGGCCTTTGTTGTGGAAGAAGCTATGGATTGCAGTGGCTCTAAGGAGTTTCCAACGAAATCTTCTTCTAGTTCATATATTGAGGAAAAACACGGTGCAAATGAAGAGTCAGAAGATGTAGAGCTTGGTGGTTTCTTTTTAGAAGATGCCCCATCTAATGATGGTTTATCTCCTGAAGTTTTGAAACTTCAGAAGCGAGAAAAGATCAGAAAATTATATGATGAGAAGAGTTTGGAAAAGTTGGATGGCATATGGAAGAAGGTAATTTGTCAAATGCCACTTGGAAAAAATTATAATGATGGTTAGAATATGGATTTGATGTGTCTGGCTTTACTCCTCATATGTAGTTGGTAATTGTTAAAGGTTACAATTCGATGATTAAATACATTATTTTGTGTTAGTTTAAACTTTTGGGACTAGTGGTGATTAGTGTATGATTCAATCAGTTTGATATCCAAATTTTCTGTCAGAAGATTGCAGAAAATCAAATGTTTGATGCTTGATTATAATAAATTGTGCACCCACAAGTTTTTGCCATAGAAAAACCTTGTATTTTTCTATATGGTGGATTGGAATTTGCATTTTGAAATGCTTGATGTTTGTCTCTTTTTGGTTTTCATGTGGCTCCTATGCCTTCTATTTATTTATTTTTTATTTATTGCAAGTTCTATTTGATTGTCATGTTACTCTAATATTTTTTAACCGATGGCAGGGGGACCCGAAAAAGATCCCCAAGGCTGTTCTTCACCAATTATGTCAAAGATCAGGGTGGGAAGCTCCAAAATTCAATAAAGTGCCGGGCAAAGAAAGTAGTTTCTCTTATGCTGTCAGTGTGTTGCGTAGATCTAGTGGGAGGGGTAAGAGCAGAAAAGCTGGGGGGTTGATCACCCTTCAGCTTCCAGATCAGGATGGAACCTTTGAATCTGCTGAGGTACTCATTAATCTCTAAAACCGTTAATGCCTGTTATATTCTGCATAATTATGATATTAATTTACTTAAAGAAAATTTTCCCTCTGAATCTCCTGCAGTAGTGTGAACTTCTAGATTGCTGATGCATGTTTTGACTGCATACTTTGTGTGCTATCGATCTATCATTTGTACTTTGATGTTTATTCACTTAGTTTTATTTTTTGTACCTATAGACAGTTCACTGGATTCTTGAGGTATGTTGATAAGGTTCAGTGGTCTCTAGTGGCTAGCTGCCCAATCGTATATCACTTAAGGCATTGATCCTTCAGGCTATCTACATTTTTTGCTAATCATGGTTGGAAAAGAGACAGGACTTTAGAAAGGAAAATTATATTCTCAAGCTGGTGTGTAGAGCACACCATCTAAAGTGCTTACATGAAATAATTTGATTTGGAAGATAAATTTTAAAATTTAAATCTTACGAATCAAATCTTACTATTTAAGTGATGTGGATGGTGTGCTCTACATACAGGTTTGAGAATAGAATAACTCTCTTTAGAAATGTGTATGGCTTTTGGCTCTACAAGGCTACAACCATTACACCTTGTGAAAATCAGGACCAATTGTTGTATTATCGTTTTGGCTAACCCCAAATGGTAAGGAGGTGGAGAAGATTAGAGACTCATTTATGGGTTTGAAAGTATCATGTTGATGTAAAAATAGGTGTGTTTGTGGGATACCTAATATCAAGTGAGTATTGGTGGTGAATGAGATCTAACATTACTTGGGAGGGTGAAGTTATTGCTCTTTGTAATGACTTAAAGGGGCTCCAATTATATTGACTGGTCCTTTTGGAGTATGGGCCCAAATGTAGCTTAAGCCTCCCTACAAATGGCATCAGAGCCTATTTTGAAAAGAAGTGTAGGACTTGAGTTGTGTCATTTATGATAGAATGACTTGACAAGGATGTTGGAATTCAATAGGGGAGATTGTAATACTCTATATTGAGTGAGCAAAAGTGGTGAATGAGATCCCACATTGCTTGGAATGGAGAAGTTTTTGCTCTTTATAACGATTCAAATGAGTTTCAATTGTATTATTGACCAGTCCTTTTGAAGAACGAACCTAGATGTGTCTTGGGCCTCCTTTGGCGCGTTATAGTTTGAGTTTGATCTGATCATTGTTTTTTTGGAAATGAAAATAAACTATGCGCAATTGGACTCAACATTTTTCTACAAGATGTCAATTGGGTCGCTCAAGTTTTAACTCTTCATTTTTTCTTTAAAATTGAAAGCTTGTGTGTTCATATGTGCACTCATTTTAGTGCTTTGATACTTAATGTAGTCATCACTGGTGTTATTATTTTTTAAGGGAGGTTCTTCTTATTACACTAGTACATCGAGTGGTAAGTTGTGCCTTGATTTTTAAATTTACATATTGGATTATAGATGGCTCTTTGTAAATATAAATACACGAACCATTTTCATCACAGGATGCACAGAATAGAGTGGCAGCATTTGCTCTTTGTCACCTGTTTCCCGATCTCCCAGTTCACCTACTAGTTATGGAGCCCTATGCCTCACTTGTCATGCAATGGAAGGAAGGTGACATTTTCTTTTCTCTCCAAGACATAAAGCTGAAAAATTGGAACTCTTGGAAATCTTTGAATTCTTGTAAATTAATATCCTTTTCAATATGGGTATATATATTCATTTCGCATGTAGTGCGAGATCATATTGTTTATCAGGATGGTAAAAAATGTCAACTTGTTAAAGTAGTTAGCTATTGGCATAACATTTGAAAGCTTACACTTACAGGGGAGTCATTGTCAAATATGGAAGATAGTGAGGAAGATCGGAGGGCTGGTTTTGTGGATTCGTTATTGAAAGCTGATCAATCTAGTTCAACTGCTTCTGATGATGTGGTGGATTGTTCTCTACCAGAAAATTTTCAGAAGCTCCATGTTGAAGATTATAAGAACTCAACTGTTTCTGCTTCTGATTCATTAATTGACAGTATGTTCTTTCTCTTATGCTTGTTTACATTATCTCTGACTTTCTTGTTAGTAGGTGTGCTCTATTTTGATACTGGATTGACCTTTTTTTACTTCTAGTTCTTTTTGTTCCAATATGCTGTAGCTCAAACAACACCTATTTCCGAGTAATAAGGGGGTGGAAAGGTGTGGTTGTGGGTTCAAGACCCATCAGGTGTGTGTGTGTAACTTGCCAATAAAAAAATCTAGTTCTTTACCTTTATAGCCCCCCCAACCCACCCCCGCAGGTGCACTCTAAACCAAACGACCAAACAGAGAACTGGAAGGAAGAAAAATGTGGGAAAATATTTAAGATATTTCAGCGGCCAGTTTGATAAGAGCCTGTAAGCTTTGATTACTGAAGGTTTTGGCAGCCGGTGGGAGATTGCAAGTTTGCTCTGTGCTCATCCAACTGATAATGTATTTAATAAACATAGGTCCAAAATTTTTAGGAAAAAGAAAAAGGAAAAAGAGAAATTCAGTTGGGGTAAGTTGATATGTTCTAAACCAAAAAAAGTATTGGTGTTGATTTATCTTCCCTAATTTATGTTGAGCTTTTATTGCAGGAGTAGACAAAAGGAAAGAGATGGAGAGTGCATATTTGAGACGAGAACAAGAGAACAAAATGAAAATGAAGAGATACAAGGTTGTTTAATCTGAACTCCCTTAAAGTTTGCAATGTCTACTTGTGTTATTCCCAAAGTCCTTTGTGCATTCTTTTATATTTTAGCTGGATTTTAGGTATTTACCTCATCTTTTGTAGGCAGTATGGAGAATAATTATTTAATGTTCGTGTCCCTTGGATTTGCCTCTTCACCATTCTTTGAGTTTCATGATTGAAAATGTGAATTTCAAGAGCTTGGCTAGCATTAGGTGACTAAGATGATAGACATCATCTTGAGTTTAAATTTTGTGAGTTGTTGAATGTAAAATATTTTGAGTTTGTTTGGAGTTTGTAATTAGGTATTTTAGATAAGTCAAAACATTTAATTATGAGTCTCAAGGTTCTTATCTTATCCATTGAAGAGTTTGAATTTGAAATGGCTACAAGTCTGTGGAGATAGTTTCCTGCAGTTAGCAAACTGCTAGCAAAACCGTCGTGACTGATTCAATCCGTCAGTAGAATTTCACTGGGATTTGGAAACTGTTTCCAGAAATACATTTAAACTGTCCTACTAATTAGGAACTGTAGAGATTCAATTCTGGAGATCTTTTAGAGTACTTCTCAGTGCTTATTTTGGTGACAAAATTCCCTTGAGAATTTTCATATCGTTTCTCTCAAAGAGTGTGATTTGATCTGAGGTTCAGATAGTCTGATTGTTTTAGCCATTGGAGTTCCTGTATAGAAGTCAATATTTGAAGATCGTCAGAGGTTCTGGTTTCTACTGTGGTAGAGACAAACGGGTTGTTTGTCTGGTCAAGGAAGAGTGTCAATTGACAAATATTTTGTAATTGAAACTTGTTTGTAAAAGATTTTCAAATAGTGGATTGACATTTCTGGGTAGGCTGCCCCGTAGGGTTTACCTTTAAAGAATTCTTTAAAGGGTTTCCCTTTGTTACCAATTTCTGTGTTATGCAATTGATTTATTTTATGTTAATAATTTTCTTATTGAATAATTGCCTGAATATTGATTAACAAATTAATTGATAGAATTGGTAGACCTTTGGAAGTTTTACTGTACAGGGGTATTTGGGTAATTTCAATGATGTTGAAATCCTTTTTTGCTTGCAGTTTAGCAATGTGTGCTAGAGCAGTTAAATAGTCTGCATATTCATATATTTCATGCTGGTTCCACTTTGCAATTGCAAGTTTCTCTAGCATTTGCCATAATAATTTTTTTCCTTGTGCATTTCCAGTTTGTGTTCGCTTTTTTCTGTTTGTTACATTTCACGTGTTATTTCCTTTAGGAGATGTTGAAAACTAGGGCTGCGCTTCCTATTGCTGCTTTGAAGGGTGAAATATTGCAACTTTTAAAGGAGAATAATGTCCTTGTTGTTTGTGGGGAAACTGGCTCTGGGAAGACAACTCAGGTTTACATTCTTTTTTTGTTTGCTTCGAGCATTCTACTTTTTTCAATGTTCATTTTTTATCTGTGTAGTGATGGAATATCTCTAGTATTCAGTGTTTTTGGCATTGCTATTATTCCTCTGCTCCAATTCTCCTCCCTTGGTAGAACAGCACCACAGCTTATATGAGTTGCATTCTATGTAGGTTCCACAATTTATTTTGGATGATATGGTTGAATCTGGATTTGGTGGACAGTGCAACATCATATGCACGCAACCAAGGAGAATAGCGGTGGGTACAAACTTTTTCACATTAATGTAATGCACACCTTATGTTCTACAGCTTTAGTTCATTTGTGTATTTCATGAATGTCTTGTTGTGAAGAATTAGATTAAATCAGTGCCACCAGCATAAATCATCGTCTTTAATGTACCATCAGTTGGCTGGTTAATTTGTTTTGAATTTGTTTTTTTAGTAGGTTGTTCTTGCAAATCAGATTTCTTATTGATCTGACTATCTCTGTAAATCCATCTGGTCTGTCAAAGAATGGTGGGCTTTATTTCTTGCAAAGTTCCCTAGCTGGTCTTCTGGGACATCCAGGGATCTGATAGCACCTTGTCTAACAACTTTCCTCCATTTCCTTTAAAGAGTCAAACAGTTGTACATCCTTTGAAAGATGATCTCTCTCTCATGCTGTCCAGAGCGAATCTTGAGATGATTTCCTATGCCTTTTGGCATGTCTATCTAATAGAAACTTCTATTGACTGGCTTCATGCTTGAATTTCTGGACATTTAGTTATTATTTCAGGATTGTGGCGGTAGCAAAGGTGTCAATCAACCTTGCAATTTGTGTTATTAATTCTTTTACTCCTGAATAGGGTTTCTCTTGTATAACTCCTTTGTACTAAGGTTGCACCCCTTTCGTCTTGTTAATAAGATCATATTACTTTTAAAAAAAGTGTTATTAATCCAATACCGTCATATTTACTCCCAGTTGAGTTGATGCTATATACTTTTTTAAAAGCACCGTCCCTTTTGTCTTGAGATTTATTGTTCCATAATATTCTGCAGATAATTATATATATTTATATATTTAAAGATCTTTTATACTGGAACACGGGGCATTCTTTCTTACCTGTTGACCATAGTTTTTTTCTTTGCTGCATTGTATTCCAGGCTATTTCTGTGGCGGAAAGGGTTGCCGATGAGCGCTGTGAACCTTCACCTGGTTCAGATGGTTCTTTGGTTGGTTACCAAGTCCGTCTTGATAGTGCAAGGTGTTCAGATTCTTGTTCCACTAATTGACTCTGAGTAGTGCATGGAATAACAGAGGCACCATTTTATCTGATGTCATGCCTGTTTATTTATTTATTTATTTTTGATTTTGATTTTTTAATTTTTTAAATTTTATATATTATTGTTTGAGACGTTATTAATTATACAAAAAGAGTTTGAGAGGTTTACATGGTTTCATTTCTCCTAATGTTGTTCTTGGATTTCTAGTCTTGGAGTTTGGTTGTCAAAAATTCGTTCTTTTCTTTGATTCTTCGTTTTAGGTTTTTTCTTCATGTACTAAGCACATTTTCAAGTGTTTGGTTAAGATATATTTTAATGTACATGAAATCAAGTAGGTGCTGTTTTATTTAATATATGAATGTTAACAAGCAAAGAGAGCTACTAATTTCTGTTTGGAAAATTGAGAGTATAATGAATTAGTGATCACATCAGTGCTAATCGATATGCCATACCTTCTACTTTTTATGTATGCATCTATGAAAAATGTATCACTGATATTTGCCTTTTTCTTTTGCTTAATTTCACAATCTCAGGAATGAAAAAACAAAGCTTCTCTTTTGTACTACAGGCATTCTTCTAAGAAAATTCTCGGTATTTCCTCCTGTCTAATTGGGTGGTTATTATGAATCGATTGTAATCAATATGGTACTCATGCTGATTTTTATGTCATATCAGGGTTACATTTTGTTTGTTACTTTTTTGTATTGTATGCACTTGTGTTTGATGGGGTGGTTTTTTTGGAATCTGTTGTAATCAATACGATATTTATGATAGTTTTTTTATTTATTTTTTATTTTTTAAATTTCATATCAGATTTAAATTTTGCTTGTTATGTTTCTGTGATAGTTTGGCACCAGTGCTATATTTTTCATATATTTATTTGATTGAAGTGAATTCTTTTTAAATATTTTCTGTGCATATGCCCTTATGTTTTGACTATTTTAATTACCACAGTTATTCTTTTACAATGGAATAACTAGTCAAATTTAGTAAAAGTAGGCTTTGATATATATTATAGTTAGTTGCTTTGGGACCTCTAATTTCTTTTTTCTTCCCACTGAAAGCACGCCAACCTTCATTGTTGTGTTTTTCAAATTTTCAGGGGGACAAAAACTTGACTGGTGTTACTCATGTCATAGTTGATGAAGTGCATGAACGATCTTTGTTGGTGAGTTAATTTTACTATGGGTGGTTCGTAGATATATTCTAAGTGGGTCTTGTGATTATGAGTTCATTTGCACTATTCTTTTCACAGTCAATGAAATGCACAAATATTTACTTGAAATAAAAACTCTCGTTATTTGCAGCTATTCTCTCTGTTTCATTTTAACCTGTTATAGGTGGTATGGTGGGTTTTAATTTTGTTGTTTCTATTACTTATGGTCATGTGTAATTGGTACTTCCTTGAGTTATACACCTATTCCTCGATAAGATTGTGGACGTTGTAATAAGAGGTAATATACTCTGACCTGAATTTTGATAAGATTCTTTCTCTGTTACAGGGTGATTTTCTACTTATTGTTTTGAAGAATCTGATAGAGAAGCAATCTGCTCATGGCACACCAAAATTGAAGGTCCTTCTTATGTATGCAAATTTCCACTTTTTTGTAGATATAATTATGCATATCTTATTTGGATTTTGATCTTTATTAAGCTTTATTCATTTTTGCGGGCTTATATAGTTTAAATGTTCAGGTCTGCTACTGTAGATTCCAATTTGTTTTCAAGATACTTTGGGAATTGCCCGATAATTACTGCAGAAGGCAGAACTCATCCTGTGACAACTTACTTTCTTGAGGATATATACGAAAGTATTAATTATCGCCTTCCTTCTGATTCTCCAGCTTCTATTAGGAATGAATCCACCAAGGGGAAGGTATCATGATTTTGATTCCTTGATTATCCTTACTTTGTCATGGAACTCTTTGAAAATTTTTGCTTGCTTTTTCACTGTTGTATTAAATTAGGACAAGTTTCTCTTAGGTCCATCTTTTTGCTTTTCCTAATGTTTTCCACTTGCTCATGAAAATGTCGAATTATAATGGTCATATTTGGTTAACAATGTTTTAAAAAATGTTTAGACTCCAGTTCAAACATTTTTTGAACTTGAAAAAAAAAATTATATTTCAACTTTTAATCCAATCATTTGCCTAGATTTTAGTGAAAAGTAAAAACACTAAAATCAAAACTACTTTTACAAACTTCAAAGCAAAAACTATCCAAAAAAATAATATTCAAACAACTTTTCAACTCCACCTATCCACTTTCACAAACCCTAATACATTATATATATAAAAAAAAATTATTCAAAATTTCTTATCTACTATCACAAAACCTAATAAACAATACATAGATTCTAAATAAATTTTCAAGCATTCCCAACATTTCACTTAAACAAATCTACCTATACTTTGCATGATTAGATGAATATATTGATGTGAGTCCTTTGTTTATTGATAAGGAAATCTGTCTTAGGCATAGTTTGATATGGAATAATGCATCATGGAGTGCTATTAAAATGGGCTTTTTATAGTATTTCCTTTTACTTATAAAAAAAAAAATAGGATTCATCATGTTAAAGTTTATTCATATTATTCATTTTAGGTTATCTGTAATAATTTCCAGAATATTAAGAGTACTAATACTAATAGGATGACCACCACTGTCTTGCCTTGTCCACAAACCCATTGACTTTTGATCACATATTTTTTTTTGATAAGTAATAATTTTATTGAAGAAATAGGCATAAGCCCAAGTACACAGGAAGTATACAAAGGATAAACCTACAACTTCCAGAAAACAAAAAGAAAAAAACCCAGAAAACTAAAACAGGTTCAGGAAATTATCAACCATTACATAAACTTTCGCCCAAAAACCTAAAGTACCCATGAAAAAAACCCTAAGATCTTCCAAAGTACGTTCTTTATCTTCAAAACATCTCGTATTTCTTTCTATCCACAAGCACCACATGAGACAAGGAGGAATCATCTTCCAAACAGACGCTGCCTTCTTACAGCCCTTCAAACCTTTCCATCCTACCATTAAATCCACCACATCTTTGGGCATCACCCAACGCAAACCTGTCCAACTCAGAACCTCATCCCACAAGAATCTAGACACTTCACAGTGAAGGAAAAGATGATTTACAGATTCTCCATCCTTTTTGCACATAACACACCAATCAGAAATAAACAGTCCTCTCCTTCTAAGATTATCAGTTGTCAAAACTTTGCCCAAGGAAGCCACCCAACAGAAAAAAGCAACCTTGGGAGGAACTTTCACTTTCCAAATACTTTTCCATGGGAAAACACAACTACCA
Organism: Carya illinoinensis; assembly: GCF_018687715.1. NCBI lineage: Eukaryota > Viridiplantae > Streptophyta > Magnoliopsida > Fagales > Juglandaceae > Carya > Carya illinoinensis. The sequence goes on from NC_056757.1 coordinate 36,636,851, forward strand.
TGACTTGACATAACTCTATAGTAAGAAGAAACTGAAAACTTAGCATTACCAGCAGAAGACCATGCCATACTATCCTCCCTTTCTGTTACCAGCTTTATACTGTAGAGTTTAACATCCGCTTCCCAATCATTAATATCCCTTTGGAAAATAACATTCCAAACAACCTTATTATTGCTGCCACAGTAGGAATAAAAAACAGCAGCATTTTGATCCCTTGCAATTCTGAACAGGGCAGGACATTCCAGCTTGAGAGCAGCATCCCCACACCACAAATCATGCCAAAAGAGGACTCTTTTAGCATTTCCAACCTTCAATCTAAAATTATTAGAGAAAAAATCCCATCCTTTTCTAATAAATTTCCACAAACTCACCCCATATGCTCCACTAGAGGCTTTTGAACACCAACCTCCCCTCAAACTTCCATACTTTACTTCTATCACATTTTTCCATAGGGCTTCACTTTCCAAATGATATCTCCAAAGCCATTTGCCTAGTAAAGCTTTATTGAAGACCTTCAAATCTTTAATCCCCAAACCACCACCATCCAATGGTTGACAAACTTTCTTCCAACTAACCAAGTGAAACTTCTTTTCCTCACCAACACCACCCCATAAAAAATTCTGAAATAAACTCCCAATTCTCTTTTCAACCCTTGCAGGAAGAGGAAAAAGAGAAAGGAAATACGTAGGCAGGTTAGACAAAGAACTTTTAATAAGAGTTAATCTTCCCCCCTTAGACAAATAAATCCTCTTCCAACCCGCTAACCTCCTTTCAATTTTTTCAATCACCCCATCCCAAATGTCCACAGCTTTAAAAGAAGCCCCCAAAGGAAGCCCAAGATATCTCAAAGGCAAAGAAGAGATCCTACACCCCAATAAATTTGCCAAATCTGATAAATTCTGAACAACACCCACAGGAACAATTTCAGATTTTGATAAATTAACTTTTAACCCCGAAACAGCTTCAAAACACAGTAACAGAGCTCTTAAAGCATGTAAATTATCAGAATCAGGCTCACTAAAAATCAGGGAATCATCAGCAAATAATAAATGAGAAATCTTCAGATTATTCCTATTCTTGTTACCCACCACAAAACTAGACAGAAAGTTACCCTCCACAGCCTTGTCAATCATTCTACTAAAAGCATCCATGATCATAACAAAGAGAAAGGGGGAAATGGGATCCCCTTGCCTCAAACCACGAGAACTACAAAAGAAACCAGCTGGTTCTCCATTCACCAAAACAGAAAATTTAGGAGTCGGAACACAGAACTTTATCCACGAACACCATTTAACTCCAAAACCATATCTCCTCAACAAATATTCAAGAAAATCCCAGCTTACATGATCATAAGCCTTTTCCATATCCAACTTGACGAGAATACCAGCCTTCCCCAATTTAAGTCTGCTTTCCAAACACTCATTAGCAATTAAAACAGAATCTAAAATCTGCCTTCCTCACAAAAGCATTTTGAGATTGTAAAATTATCCTCTCCATCACCCTACTTAACCGATTAGCCAACACCTTAGAAACAATTTTATAAACACCATTCACCAAACTGATAGGTCTAAAATCTCTTTATCTCCACAGCCCCAGCCTTTTTCGGAATTAGAGCAATGAAAGTCGCATTTAAACTCTTCTCAAACCTCATAAAGGAGTGAAACTCGGCAAACACCTTCATGACATCATCTCTAACAACATCCCAGCACTCTTGAAAAAAAGCCAAAGAGAACCCATATGGACCCGGAGCCTTATCTTTTTCCATACCTTTTACCACATCCAGAACTTCTTCTTCTTCAAACGCTCTTTCCAGCCACACAGCATCAGCCTGCACTATAGAATTAAAAACAAGGCTATCCAATTTTGGTCTCCACGAAAAATTTTCTGAAAACAACTTCTCATAATAATTCACAATATTGGCCTTAATATCATTCTGATCCGAAAACAATCTGTCACCTTCACGAAGGACCTCAATTGCATTATATCTTCTATGAGAATTTGCCAATTGATGAAAAAACTTGGTACACCTATTGCCTTCCTTCAGCCATAACGCCCTTGATTTTTGCCTCCATGATATCTCATCCATTAAAGCTAAATTTTCGAGATCTGAAACCACCCCTAGTTTTCTGGATCTATCCTCTTCCGAAGACAACTCTTGCACCTCCTTCTCTTCCAAAATGCACAATTCCTCCATTAACCGCTTCTTTTTTGTAGCCAACAACCCAAATTCCTCCTTATTCCACTTCTTTAAATCATTCTTTAAAGATTTTAACTTACTAGCCAAAACAAAACTAGGAGTGCCTGAAAAAATGTGGGAATTCCATCAACATCTAACTTTATCCCCAAAACCTTCAACCTTTAACCACATGTTCTCGAACTTGAAATAACTTCTTCTACTCACAGATCTGCCACAATTCAACATAATAGGGAAATGATCTGAACAAAGTCTCTGCAAAACTTTCTGCTTCAAACCAGAAAAATGGGCCTCCCAAGAAGGCGAAACCAGAAACCTGTCCAACCTTGAAGAAGATCTACCATTAGACCAAGAAAAGTCACCTCCCACCAAAGGTAAATCAATCAGATTTAAATCAAAAATTAAATCTGGGAAGGAAGCCATAGCACTTGAAAAATGTGAAACCCCCGACCTCTCACTAGGAAACCTAGTAAGATTAAAATCCCCTCCAAAACACCAAGGTAAATTCCACCAACCATAAACACCCGACATTTCATCCCATAATTGGTATCTCCTACAATCCACATTAGGGCCATATATCCCAGCAAAAGCCCCCTCAAACCCATCCTGAATGTTCTTAAAATGACACGCTACCAAGAATTCTCCCACAAAGTGATCCAACATCTCTACCACCCTCCTATTCCACAAAATAAAGATACCACCTGAAGCTCCATTAGAAACCAACTCTACCCAACCCACACTACTACAATTCCACAAACTCTGAACTATGGCTTGATTCACAAATTTCAACTTAGTTTCTTGGAGACAAATAACATCAGCCTTCCACTGACGCAACCAATTTTTCACCCTAAGACGTTTCCTATAATCATTTAAACCCCTAACATTCCAAGAAATAATAATAGGCTTCATTACAAACCATTAACAACCCTTTCCTTACCTTTATCCCTCCATTCACGGCCTCAGAACTCATCGCCTGAACAGTCCCCGACAATTCACACCTCGCCGGTGATCTAGTATGTAAAGCTGAGCCATGCCTCTGAACAGAGGGAGCCACCGAAGATAAGAGAAGAGACCCAGAAACCATTGGACACACAATCTTTAGGTTCTCCTTCAATAACACTGTTCAATGCCACAGAACTCGATGCCTGAGCATTCCCCGACTGACCACACCCTCCGGTGACCTTCTCTGTGAAGGTGGGCTAGGCCTTTGACCCGCAACATCCGCGAAATAAAACCCAGAAGCAACTGGGCGAGTCGCAAGGCTCAACTTTTTTGGGCCTCTTAACGGTCCAACTACATTACACCCACCAGACTTAATCGGCCAAAGCCCACCCGGCCCTTTACCCCTATTTAACAAAATACCCAATCCTTCGTCAACAGATAAAAGCAAACTTCCAATTTTATCCTTCCAATTCATTAACTCCGCACGGATATGCCAGAGAGACCCCTCGACTTCCCCAACTTTCTTTCTCATCTCGGAACTCCAATCGTCACCCTCTTCTGCAAGAAGACTACGACTGTTCTTCTCCTTCAGGCCATCTCTTCCAATCGATTCTACCATTGCACTCCTAAAATTATTTTTATCACCTGTTGCAAGGTTCTTAACAGCAGCTAAATAAGGAGCTTCTCTAGGACGATAGACCTTCGCGTCACCAAGAGGACCTTTGTTTTGTTGAACAGAAACAGAGGATCTGGAACCAACAATCTCATGCGACTTCTTCACAAAACTAGACCAGCCATATCCATTTCTCCCTTCAGGAACGACAATAATACCCTTCCCCTTACCTTCTCCCACTTCTAACAACTTAAAGAACCTTCCATAAGAATTACGAGAAAGTTGAATAACAAATACTCTACTACCCTCCCTTCTGGACTGACAAAAAGCTCCATTTCCTGAAAAACCCAGACAATCCTCAATCACCTTCGCAATCCAGACCACCGCATCTCCACTAAGGTTAAGAACCTTAGTGAATTTCCTACACTTTTCCACTATACTATAAAGATTTCCCCCCTTCCTTCAAACTTGAATTATCTACAGCCCTCATCAATGCTTCCACACAAGAGGATGGGAAAATGTTTTGAACAAACCCAAGGTAATCTCTCCTACCATACCTCCGGGAAATGAGCCTCCCGAGAATGTGATGCTAGGAAAGTATATAATCTTGACCAAACCCGAGTATGAGACCACGCAAATTCACCTCCCCAAGGGGCAAATCTAGGAGGTCCAACTCGAATATAAAAACAAAAAATTCTGTCACGAGACAAGAATGCCTCAATCTTTCACTCGAAAACCAAGTGACATAGAAATCTGCACCAATACATCATGGGCGATCCCACCAGCTGTACAAACTAGCTATCTCATCCCACAAAATTCACCTGCTGCTATCCAAATTCTGTCCTTAGATACCTGCAAAAGCCCTCACAAATCCATCCTTCACAATCTTGAAAGAGCATGCCACCGAGAGAGATTTTTTGGCTATTTTTTTTAATCAATTATTTGAATGTACAATGATTTTTCAGTTTTTCTGTCCATTTTGTGGGTACTTGTCGTTTGGTTGGATAATTTAGTACAGTTTCAAGTATGATTGTTGGGTAGGTTATGTAGTACTATTTTGATAGTCATATTCTAAGTTGTGAACTCTTGTTTTGCCACAGTTCCAGAGTGGTCCTGTAAATATCCGTAGGGGTAAGAAGAATCTTGTCTTGTCTGCATGGGGAGATGATTCTCTGCTTTCAGAAGACTGTATTAACCCGTATTATTTGCCAAACATTTATGAGCCATACAGTGAACAAACACGACAGAATATGGTAAATACCTCTAAGGCATAAATTTTGACACACTTTCAAAGGTCACTTTATAATTGACAAATTCAATTACTTAGCAAAAAAATAATTTGGGCAATTCACTTTTATTTATATTTGGTGCAGAAAACATTGAATGAAGATGTCATTGATTACGATCTTCTTGAGGACTTAGTTTGTTATGTTGATGAAACTTGCGGCGAGGGTGCCATACTTGTGTTTTTACCTGTATGTCCTTTCTATAATCCTTTTCTTGGGTCATTTATTGTCTGTATTTTCCCGCACTAAACAAGTTTAATACTGCTGTACTGCATAACAGGGGGTGTCTGAAATCTACGTGTTACTTGATAAGCTAGCTGCTTCTTACCGGTTTGGTGGACCCTCTTCTGATTGGATTCTCCCTTTACATTCATCCGTTGCATCAAATGATCAAAAAAGAGTGTTTTTACGTCCTCCTGAAAATATACGCAAGGCAAGTTTTGTCACTTACGCTGGTTGTTTCTTCCAATTAAACTTATGAATCACTGGTTTATGCTAATGATATATCTTGTATGTCCTTGAAGTCTTCGTTTAAATATGTTGTATGCTTAGTGCTTTTATTGGTGGATGAAAGTCCTTGTTCATGTGACTTGGAATAAAAAATGTGTGTTTGGTCTGGAAAATTTAATTTCCACTTAAAATTTAAAAACCATGGGACTTCTCAATTGACCATTGTCATTAAAGGAAGGACTACTATTGATCAATAATAAGAATTTTACCAGAAGGAAGTGAGTTCTCAAGTGCATTTAATGTGTAAAAAAGTTATCCTAATGATATACAAGAATAATTTAGCCTTTGTTGTTGGAAGAATAATATCTCTATTGGAGACGATCAAGAATTCTTATGACTAACTCATTATTACAGTTGAATTTGTGATGATGGTTCTAGAACCCCAATTAAGTTGTTCTCTTTCATCATTTGCCTTTGAGTTTCTTATGTAGTTTCTTTGTACACACTTTATTTGAAAAAGAAACATTGACTTTGTAGTATATACTGTAATTTGTTTGACCTATGCTTGTACCAAAGTTCTCAACTTCTGTTGCCCTTTGTTTGACTTCTTATGTGAGAATTATTTTCTTCAATATCTTGTGTCTCAGGTCATTATAGCCACGAACATTGCAGAAACCAGTATAACAATAGATGATGTGGTGTTTGTCATCGACTGTGGAAAGCATAAGGAAAATCGTTATAATCCTCAGAAGGTGTGTGCTTTTCTATACTCAGTAGAGGGATACTAGTATTGAGTCACATCTTTCTTAATATTGTTACTCTTACACTAAATTGTGTTCTGCTAGATAAGATCACTTGGTAAGAAAGTTAGTGCATAGCTCTCATGCAATTTTTGAATTGAGTGAAAAATAACCTGTGTTCTGCTAGATAAATCAAGGGATAAGCTGAGCATGGTTCTGCAGCACATGATATCTTTGGTTCACAGAACTTTGCCCTTTTCCCCTCTCTTTAAGGGGCTGCGTAGAAAGTCAATAGAAGTTGACATAAGAAGTCTAAGTTGTGTTAGCTTGTATTACCTTAGACACTAATTAAAGCCTTGCCCCATATTAATATGTGTCCTTCGTTGGTAAGTATTGATTTAGACTGGTCCCTTCAGTTATCTATATGCACCTTACATGCCTTTACTGGTCCTGGTGTCTCACTGTTTTTAATTGGTCACTTTTAGAAATTGTCTAGCATGGTTGAAGATTGGATCTCCCAAGCAAATGCAAGGCAAAGGCGGGGAAGAGCTGGACGTGTAAAACCTGGAACTTGCTTTTGCTTGTACACACGCCACAGATTTGAGAAACTCATGCGCAATTTTCAGGTACTCTCTGTTAGAAAATGCTCTGAAGTTGCATAGCCTTTTTTGACATTTTTTCTCTCACACGCCATTCACAATTCCAAGGTTCCTGAGATGCTTCGGATGCCATTAGTGGAGTTGTGTTTACAAATTAAGTTACTTTCTCTGGGTTACATAAAGCCTTTTTTATCCGAGGTAATTAATGCTCTCTTTTGATTACAGATGTTTAAACTGATAGACTGTCGTAACTGATTTTATTTGTTAACTTCTGTTCCAGGCTTTAGAACCTCCTAGGGAGGATGCTATAACCTCAGCACTTTCATTGTTATACGAGGTAGATTTCATTGTCAGAGTGATGCTTCTGATTTAATTCTGAATGTATGAATAGTAGCAAAACAATCAGCTTGTTTCTGATCCATGTTGATATAACCTATCTAATTGTTCAATTAGATACAAAAAGTATAATTACTATGAGAGTATCCTAATTGTCAAACAATTCTTTTTGTCACTTTTTATTAGATGTTGTGCGCAACTGGAGGATTCTCTTATTTGTATGTGCACCTCTTGAAGACTTCTCATGTGACCACTGACCATGTTGTTCCTTCATTGAATAAAACTCATGAGAAAAGTTTTACATGGAATTATAATTGCTGGGGACATGAAATATGTCACTTATTCATGTATAGACAGTCTTCTATCTTTGTTCAGGCAGAAAATAGTCTTCTCCTATCTTCTCTATGGAAATATTTAAACTGGTGGTGTTTTGTTCTGTCCCCTTTTTTGCTATTAACCCATTTTATTTCTGTATTTGTATTCTCAAGTCTATGCATCCTCAATAATGAAGTGACTCTGTATCTAAATCCTTGAGATTTTTCATGTCATATGGAAATGTTCCATTAGCACTTTCCTACTTTCTTAGATTTTATGCATTCCTTTTGTTTACCGATCATAGGAATAAAAAAGATTTTATGCATTCCTGTTTTTATCCTCTCCTAAATGCGGTGCTTTCTCTTATATACTTCCTGTGTACCCAGGTTTCACCCCTCCGTGCTTCTAATAAATTCCAATCAAAAAAGAAAAATAAAATGTTCCATTTTGTCATTACCCTTCTTGCAGAAGCCTATCATGGCACTCAATAAATGAAATTATGTCTGTATTTGTCATTCACCTTCATATGAAACAATAACTTTCTATGCACATTGTGAAAGTACTTATTTTCATAAGAAAAATACCTTCCATTTAAAGTCTAGATCTGGGATTTTTTTTTAGGTTGGGGCACTTGAAGGTGATGAAGAGTTGACACCTCTTGGGCATCATTTGGCAAAACTTCCTGTTGATGTTCTGATTGGAAAGGTGTGCATCAAATATTCATTTATTCTTTTCTCTGTAGACATAGAGTTATTGTAGCATATGGAAATTTCATGCAAATATAATGTTTTTGGACTTCGCCTTTTTTTTTTCCTTCTGATTTTGAGGCTAGTCTAGATTGTTCTTAAATATTTAAATTCTGGTCTGATGAATTCATTCTACAAAGTATCTTCCCATTTTCAGGATGAGCTTCTTTTGCCTTTTTATTTTTATAGTTAGCTTGCCCCTCTGCTTCACCTCATATTACTATCTTGACATGATTATTCTACACTTTGGCATGGCCGGTAGAAGCCAAAATTTGTGGAGAATCATTTACTCAATTCTGACACCTAAACTTACAACCAGCAAAACACATTACGTTGCCTTGGGCAAGTAAGTCTATTGAAGAAGAAAAACAATTATAGATAACGCGGTGGCATACCCCATAACACAAGTCTTTCAAGACTTAAACAAAAGAAATGTATATGCTAATGGGGCAAGCCTAAACAAACTTGACCTAGGTACATGCAGAGCACAAAGCAGCAGTTGCAACATGAACTAGATAACAGAAAACAAGTAGAAACTCTGGTACAAAACTCCAGTCATTACAAGACCAGAAAACAAATACTCTCAAAAAAACACATAATTGCTGCCATTGAGGCGCTACCATTTTTTTTAAGATTATGTTGAAGTTCACATGGTTCAAATTAAGCCACTACCAATTTTTTCCTCGTTGACAAGTATCAATAATTGTATGGAATGGAAAGTGAACATGGTACACGGGATGAGTACTTCATATTGCCAGTGGAATGGAACTTAAAATTCAAACAAGGAGCAATAAAATTGGAAATGACTTAGCATTAGATGCTAGCTAATGAAAATGCCCAATCGTATGATGTTTTAAAAACAAGAGTTAAACTTATTCAAACTCTGCTTGACTCCATTAATGGTAGGTTGTTTCTTTTTCTCATGGCATCCGCATAAGACAAAGTGGTACAACATGGCAAATCTTAGCACACTTATGATGATCGAAGATCCATTCCATTTCCAGTATGCAGAAATCTTCTCAACTCCTAGGCATCACCCATCATAAGTGTCCTTTCTATTGAACCCATTCTTGTTTATCCCTCATTTATTGAACTTGTTCTCATTTTTTATGCATTTAAATCTAGTCAGCCAACAAAAGGTGCTTAGGTCAGGCTGTAGAACAGAAGCTGAAATTTGATTGGACATCTTGGCGAAGGGATAGTTTATCCAGAGCTGGGGCTAGCTTTGTCCTGTGTCAACCCTCCCAGATTGACAGTCTTCATTGGATGTATTGTTTGAATTATGCTGCCTGTACTTAGAAATGTACTTGATAAAATTTCCCATTGATTTTTCAGTAATTCAGTTTTTCCCCTTCTTGAAGATTAGCTGTCTCTTTCTTCGTCTCTCTCAGACACAGAAAAGTCTTCTACTTATCTTCATGATAGACTGCTGTGTACCCTTGTTTTTGGTTTTCCTTTTTCTAGTAAAAGTTTCATATATTGTTTTCCTTTCGAACTGCAGATGATGCTGTATGGTGCTATCTTTGGTTGCTTATCACCCATTCTCTCAATTTCAGCATTTTTGAGCTACAAATCTCCATTTGTATATCCAAAAGATGAGGTCTGTCTATTAATGTTGCACTAATTTTGACTGATGGTTCTCTTTTCTGAAACTAGAAGAATTTGAAGTATGTATGAAAGTTTTGGTTTCCAGAGGCAAAATGTTGAAAGAGCAAAATTGGTGCTTTTGAATGATAAGATTGGTGGTTCTAGTGATTCAGATGATGCTGACAGGCAATCTGACCACCTGTTGATGATGGCTGCATACAGAAAATGGGAGAAGAGTCTACGTGAGGTTAGCGAGTATTTACCCTGCCTCTATTAGTTTGGTTTAGTGTTCAAGGACCACTATGTTATACCCACACTGGTTATTCTATCACCAGTACTGTCATGCCGCAACCAATGTGCTTTCTTCAATATGTCTTAAAGCAAAATTCTAAATTACTTCTTGCTTTCCTTCTAAAGAGTAGATAGCCCGTCTTTCTTGTGACACATTTTGTTTATCAGATAAGCCATAATTTAGGATTGAAGATCTCTGCTGTTATTGACTGTATGATATATAATTTGCATAGTTGACCATTATAATGCTGTGTAGTCTTGGAACACTGTTTACTGATACCATAAACTTGGGTCATGCAGAAAGGAGCTAAAGCTGCTCAAAATTTTTGCAATTCAAATTTTTTAAGCAGCTCAGTTATGTACATGATAAGGTGTAGCTTCTTTTCTCTTGATTCTATGTTCCTTTCGTATGTCCCTATTATATGTCCTCACATATATATAAAAAAAAAAAAATCCTCTCATGTATAATTTTGATAACCAAGCTTGTTAAAAAATTATTTATGTTCTCTTCCCATAAATTATTTATGTCCTCTCACAAAATCATATGATTCTATTTGCGCAAGCTAATTGAACCTGAATTTCTTGAGGTCCAGTGACGGTTGATAGCTACTAGAAAGAATAACCTGTTTAAAAAGCTTATGCTTGATAATTACATATATGCGTGAATACCAATGGTAAAATTGTTTTTAAGAACCTTTTTTTTTTTTCTCTCTCTCTCTCTCTCCATATACTTACGATGGGTAGTCTGTTTCGGTGACTCCTTGCCGGAAGCAGTCCCCATTAGTTTTTACGCTCTTTTTTCTGTATTGTGTTAGACATGGGTTTCATTAAGTATCTTTAATAGAGACAAGTTTTTGTTTTGCGCTCTAATGTGTATGGGCATTTCTTGGAAGTAACAGACTATGGTGGTGGCACCGGTGGACGTGGTATGTTAGCAATCCCGGAAGGGATGGAAGGTAAGGGCTGGAAGTTGCTGTCGATGGAGCTAAAGAATGCATTGTCAAGGGGGGCTGTGTCTAAGCAGGTGCCTATGTTGACCTCACAGTTGGTTAGAGAGGAAGACAAGGGGAAGGAGGAGGAGTGGTTGTCATATACAGAGGCGACGTTGGGTGGTGCGGGTAGAAGAATGGAAGTGTTTGAAAAAAAACAAAAAGGGGTGCTTGGTAGGGGAGTACCCAGGCGAAAATGCAGAGGATGGCAGAAATGTTGTACCTGAAATGGGGAGTGGGTCACAGTCTAATGTCTGCGTAGTGGAAAGTGGCATATAGGAGGCTCTGTTTAGTTTGAAAGAAGTTATCGGGGTAAAGGTGGAATTGAAAACACTTAGGAAGGAGTTGGAAATGCTGAGTTCCAGATTAGAGAAAGACTGTGGTCTGGGCTTGGGCCAAGGCCTTTGGCCTTCAAAAGGGAGGAAGCCCTTCAGGCCTGTTTTAGGAAAGGCCAAAGTGGGGATGGGCTAGAGAGGTCCAAATCGGGTGAGCTGGAAGGTGAAAGTTGGGCCCTGTTTTGAAAAGGGCTCAACTTTTGGGCCTGGTTTGTGTGATGTGAGGCCTGAGGCCCCTCTCCTGGATGTTAGGCTAGAGGGCCCATCTATGAAGGGCTTGCATTCGATAAGGTGGCCAGAGATAGTGTCTGGGCTAGTGTTTGTGATTGGGCCCATGCCTATGACTGGGCAATACTTCAACCGGAGGAGTCTCTCATCGCGGCGACTACATCCCACCCCCCAAACGCCAGCAGTGCTGTTGATGGTCTTTTGTCCTCTTAGATCTGCTCGACAAAACACGAAGAGCAAACAGGTGGGCCTTCGGCCCTTGCGGTTGCACAGACTTTGCCGCCAGCTTGTTCTGGCCTTCCACCTCCCTGACGGCGACAAGGCTCTCGGCATTGACACCCATTACGATGGTGGCGATTGTAGAGTTGGGTGGGCTTTCAGGGCTCGAGGTGGCACAAAACTTTCCGTCAGTACCTGCTGGGCTATTTCCCACTGCGAAGGCAGTGGTCCCGGCGTCGGAGAAGGTGGTGGTTCTGGGTTTGGAGATGTCAGAAGACCTTAGTGTTTTTTAACACGCTGGGGAGGATTTTCCTACCCCTCTCAACTCGTTTCATCCCAACGCATCATACTAGGTTATCCAGAAAGCAATGGATATTAGGCACATGGTAGGGATTTCCCATGGGGGTTTTGAAGCTGAATTTATGTGCCTTACTTACAGCCGTAGAGGCTGTGAATGCTCAATCCAAATCCGATCAGTCATTGAATCTAGCCAAAAAGAAGGAAAGAGAACTCAAAAGGCTAACTTGGGCAATGAAAGAGGATGGGGGAGAGACGAGCTCCAACAGGGAGCGTTGCAAAGGGAGGGGTAAAATGGTTGTCCCATGGAGCCAAAAAGTTTATTTTGGAACGTGAGGGGGCTGCATGATCTTAATAAGCGGCTCCAAGTCAGAAACTTACTTCGCCAATGGAAGGGGGATATCATTTGTTTATAAGAGACTAAGTTGGAAGTAATTACTAGACAAATCGGTTGTAGTTTATGGAGAGGGCAATATGTCGGGTGGTCTTACCTACCATCAAAAGGAGCATCGGGGGGAGTTCTAATTATGTTTGATAAAAGGTTGGAGTGTGTGGGTGATTTTACTGTTGCATGCTCTTTTGTTAATCTTGTAGATGCCTTAAAATGGACATTTTCTGGTGTTTATGGCCCAAATATTGGTTTGGAGAGAAGGTTTTTGTGGGAAGAATTGGTGGGAGTTCTTGGTGGGAGCTACCAAGTTGTTTTGGGAGGGACTTTAACACATCTCGCTTTCCAAGCGAAAGGTTAGGTGTATCCCATATCACTCCAGCCATGAGAGATCTTTCTGATTTCATCTTAGAACAGGAGCTTGTGGACATTCCACTATTAGGAGGCACGTTTACTTGGTCCAACAACCGAGAATTCCCATCTTGGTCGAGGATTAATAGATTTTTGATAACTCTAGATTGGAAGTCTCACTTCCCAAATGTAGTTCAAAGAAGGTTACCCTGGTTGTGCTCTCATCACTTCCCCATCATCTTAGAGTGTGGAGGCATTCAAGGGGGTAGAAGGTATTTGAAATTTGAGCATATGTGGCTTAAAATTGATGGTTTTGTAGACAGGGTTAGACTATGGTGGACTTCTTACAATTTCCACGGCTCCCCAAGTTTCACCATGGCAAAGAAGTTGAAAATGCTGAAACAGGATCTGAAGCAATGGAATGAATAAGTTTTTGGCCTTCAACAGAGGCGTGCTCTTGTGGAGGAGTTACAGGGCCTGGAAGGCGAGGAGGAGGCTAGAATTCTTTCTGAAATTGAAAAGACTAGTAAGAGTTAGGTAGTAGCGGAGCTTGAAAGAGTAACTTTGATGGAGGAGATTTCATGGAGACAAAAATCAAGGGCGCTCTGGCTTAAGGAGGGGGATAAGTGCACGAAATTCTTCCATAGGATGGCTAATTCTCATAGTAGAAACAATGCTATTGATACACTGATGGTAGATGGGGCAGTTTCTTCGGATCAGATGGTCAATAACAACCACATTGAACACTAATATCAACATCTCCTATCGGAAGAGCACAATTGGCAACCGAAAGTGGATGTTTTGTCTTTTTCAACATTAGACCAGCAAAGTGCAGGGTGGCTAGAGAGGCCATTTGCAGAAGAGGAAGTGCATAGGGTAATCAGGGGTATGGAAAGTGATAAGGCTCCCGGTCTGGACGGCTTTACTTTGGGCTTCTTTCAAGCTTGTTTGGAGGTGGTCAAGGAGGATCTTATGCAAGTCTTTCATGAATTTCATTTTGATGATAGATTTGAAAAGAGTATAAACGCCACCTTCTTAGCCCTCATCCCCAAAAAGGTGGGGTCTAGGGATGTGAGAGTTTTTCGCCCCATTAGTCTTGTGAATAGGGTGTATAAGATTCTGTCCAAAGTGCTAGCGAATAGATTGAGCTCGGTGGTGGAAAAACTAATCTCGAAGCCACAAAATACGTTTGTCTAAGGTAGACAAATCCTTGATTTGGTACTTATTGCAAATGAAGTTTTGAATGGTCGACTGAAGTCTAGAGAACCCGGGTTACTTTGTAAGCTAGACATGGAGAAAGCTTATGACCGTGTCAACTGGCAGTTCTTACTTTGCTTACTTGACAGATGTGGTTTTGGGGAGAAATGACAGAAATGGGTAGAATTTTGCATCTCTTCAGTTTGCTTCACTATCTTGGTAAATGGTTCACCGGTGGGTTTCTTCAACTCCTCTCTTGGGTTGAGGCAGGGAAATCCGCTTTCTCCTCTTCTTTTTTTATTTGTCATGGAAGCTCTCAATAAGATGATTGAGGGTATGGTGGATGGGGGGCTTCTCTATGGATTTCCGGTGGGGAATGGCAAATTCAACATTTCGCATATGCTATTTGCTGATGACACACTCATCTTTTGTGGAGCACAACTTGGACAAGTTCAAGCCTTGAGGGCGCTACTCCTTTGTTTTGCAGCTACTTCAGGCCTGAGTATCAACCTTGCAAAGTCCAAAGTAGTGCTGAATTAGTGCTAGTGGGGGCTGTCCATGAAGCGGAGAATTTAGCTACAATCTTGGAGTGCAAGATATCTTCACTACCTATGAAGGATCTTGGCTTACCTTTGGGTGCCTCCTTTAAATCTGAAAGGATTTGGAATGATGTGATTGAAAAGGTGGAGTGCAGATTGGCTGCTTGGAAGAGGTTATACTTGTCTAAAGATGGTAGGTTGACTTTGATTAAAAGCACTCTTTCTAACTTACCCACCTATTTTTTGTCTTTGTTCCCACTCCTCACAAAGGTGGCTAATCGCATTGAGAAGTTACAAAGAGATTTCTTGTGGAGTGGATTGGGGGAAGAGTTCAAATTCCACTTGGTTACTTGGTCATCGGTTTGTACCCTAATTTCTGGGGGAGGTTTAGGGATTTGCCACTTCACAAAATTCAATCAAGCCCTATTGGGTAAATGATTGTGGAGGTACCAACATGAAAGGGAAGCCTTATGGAAGTCAGTTCTTGATGCACAGTTTGGGGAGGATGATGCTCGAATGAGGTATGAGGTATGCATGGGGTGGGTTTTTGGAAATACATTAGGAGTCTTTGGGAGTCCTTTCGAGGACATGAACATTTTGTTGTGGGCGATGGCTCTCGTGTTAGTTTTTGGTATGAAAAATGGTGCGGTAACCATTGTCTACGAGTCACCTTCCCCGCTCTCTTTGAGCTTGTTAGAGATAAGGATGTTGCAATTGCCGATCTTTTGGCCTTTCCAAATGGTTCCCCTCAATGGAATGTTGATTTTAATAGGACAACCCAAGATTGGGAATTGGAGTCTATTACGGAGTTTTTTGCGGCATTGTATTTCGTAAGTATTTAGGGGGTATTGGAGACAAGATGTACTGGAGCCATTCCAAGAAGGGTATTTTCTCTGTTAGCTCATTTTATCAAGCGCTAACGAGCCCTGGAAGGACTATGTTCCTATGGAAGAGCATATGGTGTAGATGAAAGCTCCTTCAAAAGCAGCTTTTTTTGTGTGGACAGCATCCTTTGATAAGATCCTTACTACAGATAATATGAGGAAATGATGGGTAATTGTGCTAGATTGGTGTTGTATGTGTAAGAAGCATGGGGAATTAGTAGATCATCTGCTTTTACACTATGAGGTGGCCAGTTTCATGTGGGATAATTTTTTCTCAAGAATCGGATTGTCTTGGATCATGCCGCTTAGATTGGTGGATTTCTCAGCAAGCTGAAGAGGACTCTATGGCAACTCACAAGTAGCGGCAATTTGGAGAATGGTCCCAATATGTATGTGTTGGTGTATTTGGAGGGAGAGAAATGCCAGAAGCTTCGAAGATCAAGAGATAACTATGGATAAGCTAAAAGATTTCTTTTTAAGTCATTGTTATTATGTGCGGTGGCCATAGTTTGTAATGGGCTAAGGGTCCATGACCTTTTTTCTATTGTAACCTCTAGTTAGTTGTTCCTTATGTATACTTCATGTGCACCTGGGCTTTGCCTATTTCTATGAATATAACTTCTTGATTACCTATAAAAAAAAGGCTTATGCTTGATAAAGAATAATTCACTTCTTTCTTTTCTACCTATCAGTAAAGGAATAATATACTTCTCCTTGAGTGATAAACAAGCATATGCAGATGCTTGTGCATTGGGTTCACACTGTTTTCTTTACTACCTTTCTGTAAGTTGGATGCTATAACTTGTGTTGTTATGTACATGATTTATTGGCTTCTACGCGATGATATCTTTTTGAGCATATTTATATGTCCTATGATATATTTGTTTCAATTTTTGACTTACAAAGCTGCAAACCTTGTAGGCGCACCGCTTTGCGTGCAAAGAAACATCTTTTTTGTTTTTTGATAGGTAAACGATTCTATTATATTAATACGAATAGGCAAAGCCTCAGCACATGGGTAGTATACAAAGAAACATTTGTCTTGCAAACATAAATTTCTGATGGTGGGTTTCACCAATGCTGCCTCTACTTTGTTCAGCCTAGAACATCAAGCCTATTTAATATTGGATTAAAATATTAAGTATGTTTTGAAGAATTTGTTTGCTTCCATTTTTCTTTTGTTAGTTAGCCCATGTTATCTTTAAAGGGATTGCATTAAGAGGGTCACTAGGCTTTCAGTAGGTATACCTAGCTACACATGTTTCTTGCAGTGTTTCGATTGGAATCATGTGAGGTTCATGTAGATGTCCACCTGACTTCCCTAGAAAATTTTCCCAAGGGAGGAACTTAACCAGCCATATGAGGAGCTCCTGAATTACCAACACATGCATCTATTTGATGTGTAACCACATGAGAAGCCTGCTATTGCAGCAAGTGACTAGAGCTATTGGGAATCGATGAGCAAGGCAGTAGCTAAGATAGAAGAAGGGGGGATGCTCCTGGTGGAGTAGAGGAAATGCAGATAACAAACATGAATTGCAGAGCCCGAGCAGCCAGTGTGCATGATCATTAAGCTTCAACTAGGTTATTGTATTTCACTTCTTTTTTTGCCATCAAAATTAGCATGGCGATACGTTTATACAAATATTTTAACCCGAACCCACACAATGGAGCCATAGACAGTTGCGTGAAATCCAGCAAGGAGATATTTGATATGTAGACAGTAGCATGGTTGAAGAATACCGAATCCACACATGGCAAGATAGCCTGCTGTCTTTGAAATCTGTTTCAGTACGACCTATGATGTTGATATATCTCGATTTAGAGAATTAAATGGGCTAGAGTGCCCCATTTTGTCTTATCAACCTCAGGGAGATGTAAAAGGAAATCTTCTAGGTCATAGAAAGATGTCCAGAGCAAGAAGCAGTCAGGATGCAGGGACACTGTGTGTAAGAATATGTATGCTGTATTTTGTCCCCAATGAGAGAAAGGCAATTGGTAAAGGTGCTGATTGTTTTTTTCCCTATTATCAATGCAAATTCGTAACTAAGCTGACCAAAAAATATGTATGAAGGACTAAATTTATATCATACCAGTATTCAGAACATGCTAGCAAAATAATATTGTCTTTTAACTTTATTAATACCTGAACTCATCCCAGTTTTTTATGTATGTGCTTACATTTCAGAGACATGAGAATACAGTTTGGATCATTGCTAGCTGACATTGGCCTCATCAACCTTCCAAAAAAGTATCAGGTACATTGCCTTTGTCGTGAGTAATTTGTAATCGATAGTTGTGCTGCTTTCAACCATGGTATCTTGGCATTACCTCTAGCCTGCGACCTGATGCCATGCCTCAACTCTTGCCTGTTACTTGAAAACTATCAGGCATTAAAGGACACCTAACAAAACTACTTGTCTGAGATGTCATCTACAAGATGCAGTTTTTGTGTATGAAACAACTTTCAATGTTCTGAATAAATACAGCAAAATTTGTCCATCTGAACTTCTTGTCAAAGATATCACTGTCATGTCATATACCCACCAAAATGCACACACGTGCACCCACAAATCCCCATGATGCATGCACAGTCACAAGCCCGGTCGTTAATGGCAGCATACAACTAGTTGCCTCAGGCTTCATCATGTGATTTACATAATTCTGCCGTCCATATCTGCATGCAGGCTAATTTATATTTTGAATCTTATTCACGAGTGATAAATAAATATTGGATGCCATCACAAGAGTTATAAGGAGGTAGGGCTGTAAATGAACCAGTATATTCGATAGACCGCTCGGTTAAACACTAATCGAAATCGACTTGCGAAAAAAAAGCTCGCCCATGAAAGCAGATATCCGCTCGATTAGTAAATGACACGTATCCGACAAAACTTGACTCGACTTGGTTAAGGCTCGTTAAGGCCCACTCATTTATGCATGAGTGACTTGTTAGCTTGACTTGATTAAAGCTCATTCATATATTGATAAGTATGTACATACATCTATGTATACACACACACACACATCTATATACATATATATATGGATTAGCTCTTTTATAATTAAATATATAATATATGTTATATATTTAATTATATAATACATATATGTAACCTAATTACTTATGTCTATATATTGAATATACTTCATAGCTATATTTTATAATTTATACAATAATTAGTTGATAAGATTTAATAATTTCATATACTAGTATGTGAAATACTATCATATTATGTGTATGTATTAATAATTTTTGTGGGCATATAATATATTATTATTATGGATAAATATCAACCAGTTAGATATTAATTATTTATAGATTTTTAAAATCTTATAATTCAATAGAGGTTTTACATGTTAGTTGTACAAATTAAATATTAAATTTATTATTTTTTATTTAGCTTACTGAGTTGAGCTCGAACAAAGAATAAATAAAGATATCGAGCTTGGGTTTAAGCTCAAGCTCGAGTATTTTGAGTCGAGCCAAGCTCGGCAAGCCAAAGACCGGCTCGACTCGATTAAAGCCTTATAATAACGGTTTTGAAAAATGCAGAGTTTATCATGCTAATTACTCTGGATTGCTATGAATTGATTGAATTACATTTCAATATAATCTTGTTGAAGTTTTTTTTCAAAGTGTTTTCTTAATGACAGTTTTTATTTTAAGTTCTTAGCTTATGGAGCTTTATGTCCTGAATTGGGGATTCCTATGTTTTCATGGTCAGGTTCAAGGACAAAAGAAAGAGGATTTTGACAGTTGGTTTTCTGATGCATCGCAACCATTCAATAAATATTCATGTCATTCATCAGTTGTAAAGGTCAGACCAATAAGGCAGCTGTTTGTATTTAGTTGACTTTTCCCTCAGAGATAAAATATTCACGTTCAGTTACATTAGCAGTGCAAAATGTTTTGTATTAAGTGGAGTAATACATTTGGTTATTTGATTTGACCAGTCACTCGTTAATGGTCTCTTTGCTAGATGAAACATATAGTCAAGAGAAACCATGAAACTGGAATATAAGCTCATACTCTGCACATTATTAAACATTTCTTACTAGGCTGATTAGACTGTACATCTTTTTAGTTATATTCAACAGAATTTAAAGGGTATAAACTGAAACAGAAAACTTTTTTTTTTTTCCTACACAACCCAGGAGGCGCATTTTTTGTACTTAGTGTCATCCTTGATGTCTGGACTGTTTTTCTTATTTGTATCAAACTTGAACAAGAACAAACTTCAGCCATCTCCTTCATCACCAGAGCCAATTCCTAGGGACCAAACTTTTAATGATTTTATTGCTGTCAACATTTTGCAGTTTTTGGTCACTTTCTTAAATTTGTTATGTTAGGCTTCCATTAATATCATGGGTATGAGGAAATAAAAGTTATTGTTATTACTTTGATTGTGTAGATGGCTAATCTCTATGACAATGAAAAACGAGGTGTTCTCATGTTTAGTTGGAACTGAAAATAGCATTTTCCCTTTTACTAAGTAAACTTTCATGGAGTATTCTTGCAGGCTATATTATGTGCAGGTTTATATCCTAATGTGGCAGCCACTGAACAAGGCATTACTGCCACAGCTCTTGGCAACCTTAAACAGTCTGTTGGCTCGGTAATGCAGGGTCGCCCTGTTTGGTATGATGGAAGAAGAGAAGTTCATGTACACCCTTCTTCTATTAACAGTAATTTGAAAGCATTTCGATATCCCTTCCTTGTCTTCCTTGAAAAGGTTTGCACTTTAATTCTATGAATCAATTTATTTTTTTCTAGTAATTTCCTTGTTCTAGTATCAGTACATGATATTTTGATTTCACATGAAGGTAGAACGTTATGCGTGGGAAAAGTACGAAGACAATAGTCTCAGTGCTTAATCAAATTCTAAGTTATCAAATTCTATGAATCAATTTTTTTGCTGATTCTAATTTTTTAATCCTCATCATTCTTATAAGGTTGTTTGTTCGAGCTTTTAAACCACCTTGTTTAAGCTTCTGTTTTGGTTTTTGCCACTAGCTTCGTTTAGCAAGTGCAAAGCTCGCATTTGAGCCCCAATTGTCTGTTTTGGTCTGTCTCTAGATTTGTCTTGCATGTCTGTTTTGGTGCAGTCTTCAAAGGAAGGGGTTAGTGTGTACTTGATGTAAATTTACCCGGTTTCCTAGTAACTCAAGATTTTGGTACTTTTTGTATCTTACAACTACAAGACCGATTGGAAATGATTTGCCAAGGAAAGGAAATAAATGTTTCTTTATGCTGTGTGGTGGCAAAAATAAAATAATCGGTTCCTTCCCTTGAAGTACAAGTACTATAGTTTTGGTTGAGAGAGAGAGAGGAGAGAGATATTTCAAGTATACCCAAATTCCGTCTGTAGTAAATTGAAATTCCATGAGATGATCTTTTTTGTTTTTGGTGCCGTATAAGCTACTTAAGTCAATATGGGAAGATGCAATTAAGTTTTAACTCAACATTGTGGTTCAACTTCCAATGATGCTTTGGGGACTTTGGGATAAAATTGATATAAGGATGGTCAATAGATAGGCCATTGCAATTGCAATATTTGGTTAACCACTGTTGACCCTATATAATTCTCTTTCTTTTTTCCTTCTTTCTTTCTTTCTTTTTTTCTTTCTTTCTTTTATTTTTTTATTTTTTTATTATATATTTACTTTTTACCTGAGCATTCACCCTATCATTATTTTAGGTTTAGAATTTCACCTGATTTTTTCTCAGGTTGAAACCAACAGAGTTTTTATTCGAGATTCTTCTGTTATCTCTCCTTACTCTATCTTGCTGTTTGGTGGCTCCATCAATATTCAGCATCAGGTATCTATTTTACTTTTCCCCCTGCAATAAAGGCACATTCATCCTAAATTTAGTTTTTGTTTTAAAAAAGTTTCGTGGTTCCTGAATCTAGGAACACCTGCCAAATCTCGTATATAGTCTCCTTTGGCCTCAACGGGTAACTGAGAAACTGATCTAAAGGAAGAACGAACACCTGAAGCACCCAGTTTTGCAAGGCAA
Organism: Carya illinoinensis; assembly: GCF_018687715.1. Lineage (NCBI taxonomy): Eukaryota > Viridiplantae > Streptophyta > Magnoliopsida > Fagales > Juglandaceae > Carya > Carya illinoinensis. The sequence goes on from NC_056757.1 coordinate 36,658,399, forward strand.
ACCACAACTATATTTCCTTCCCTTAGCATATGTACAAGTGTAATACTCACAGAAAAATGAAGATTTAAAATGTCATCCCAAATCTGATGGTTAAGATGGTTAAACCAAAGAATAAGAGCTGAATCCGATTCCATAATGACCACTGTCCATCCATTATCAGCACAAAATTGAAGAGCTAACTGTAAGACCATAAGTTCAGCATATGTATTAGTTCCATGACCAAATGGCATCATCTCTTTCCAAAAGTAATGTTGGTGGGTGAGGTCTCGGTATTTATGCCATTGTATTTTTCTCCAAGTTTATGGTTATATTTATCTATTGAAAACTACTTATCATAAAGTAATCCTAATATCATTACAGTACCCAATCTACCCCCCCCCCCCCCCCCCCCCCCCCTCCTTCCCTTCTCTTCCCCCAAAAAAAAACTTTGAAATATATATATGTACGCAAACTTGACTTCCCAATGTTATATTCTGTGTTTATCCTTTACCTTATTTGGCTTCCATGCTATGCAAACTCAGGGACCAACCCTGTTTATGTTGCATTAGCTTGATATCCTATAAATTATGCCCATTATTAGAATTAAGTTCCAGATTTTAATGTGATGACAACTGACTAAAGATAAGTGGAGCTTAAATGTTGGATATGTCTGGTGATCATTTCCTTTCGTAGCATTTTTGAAACGTCTTCCTTTTGTGACGGTGTATTGGTGCTCCTACATTGCAGACTGGACTGGTGGTCATAGATGGATGGTTAAAACTGACAGCAGCAGCTCAAATTGCAGTCCTGTTCAAGGAACTGCGGTTAACTCTTCATTCACTTTTGAAGGAGCTAATTAGAAAGCCAGTGGTACCATCTATTTTGCTTTGATTTATTAGTTCATCATGTTGTTATTATCAATTGTCACATGTTTTCTTTCTGACTGGTAGATGTGTATGCTTAGCACAGTTTTTATCTTTCTTCATTCAGTATATGCGTGGTCTATGCACTAAGAATTTAAAGCTTGAATTCTGCATTATGTATGTATTAGATATGAACCCGAAGGGGTTGGCCCAAGTGGTGAAGGCCTTGGTCTTGGGGTATCACTCCCTTCGAGGTCCAAGGTTCAACTCCTCATGAATATACACAATCCTTTGGGGCCACACCCTCTAATGAAAAACTACCAATTCGAGGGTGTACTGTACATGACCGGAGTTCCCCGACATCTAAAAAAAAAAAATGGCAATCATCACACACATCCTACCATTTTATAAATATTATAGGTCCTCGTTTGTGGATCAGCTCAGAATCAGCCCTAGGCCAGTCTAACCATCTGGATGATTTATAAACATTATTACCAAACTTTTTGTCAAGCTTTTACTTGGACTTTCCTTGAAATAGTCAATTTTTTTACAGGTTAAATCACATTGATGATCAAAAGGCATTGCCTAGTGATATGAACTTTACTTGTATTATCATTTCCCTGAACTGCCGTCGACCCAAAATGATGCATACCATTTTCTTCGTTTCCCAGAATGCCACAGTTGTTGATAACGAGGTTATTGGGTCCATGATCCAATTGCTGTTAGAAGAAGACAAACCCCTCAAGTAATTAGGAATCTCAAGGTTGGTGGATTGCGGTGACGGTTCTCTCACTCGATGATCTTACCATTCATGCCTCATTCAAACTATCCAAGCATGTTGCTGATCCCCCATCTCGGCTTGGTGGCGTTCACTGCATGTGTGCCTACTCTATACTGCAAATTACTAACAGGCCTTGGGGTTTCATATACGTGGTCAGTAGTTTCTCTCTCTCAGAAATGTTCACCGAAAGAGAGACAAGTATAGAGTCAGTTCATTAATTACGAACATCTGGCTCGAAGAATGCTGACTAGGAAACGGGTTTTTTATTTTATTTCTTTATTATAAGCAGAATAATTCATTTGATCCTTACAGATTATGCTGACTGGCGGTATAATTTTTACAACCTGCTAATTCTGTCTGTTGTATTTTAGTTGATTTCATGACAAGTGTGTGTGTGTTCTTTTGATGCTACGTTTTTCCTCAAAAGAACATTTGGTTTTTTTTTTTTTATTTTTTTTTTATTTTTTTTATACCATTCAAGTAATGATTCACTTATAAAAATTTTTTAACAATCTTTTATATAATTATATTTTAAAATGAAGATATTTTTATAAATTGATATTATTTTTATCAAAATATCTCTCATTCAAAATATAATTGTATAAAAGGTATGAATCATTTGGAATGCCCTTGGATCCACAGCTTCAAAAAATTAGAATATGCAGTGAAAGTGAACTTATATTTTTATCTATGGGAGAGTAGGACATCTAAAGACGAGTTCAATCCATAATGAACAGAAAAGCAGAGGTATTTTTGTTTTATGAATTTAATTATTTTCAGGTAAAATATTTAAAATGATTTTAAGGATTAAATAAATAAAAACTCACTTAAAACGTGAGTCTCCTAGAGTCAGACCGGATCAATAAAATGCAACACACCTCTCTCGACTGTTGTTTTTAGTCGTCGGTTTATAATCTGTTTATCAACCGGATCAGCAAAATGCAAAACACCTCTCTCGAATGTGGCTTTTAGTCGTAGGTTTATAATATGTTTATCAACCGGATCAGCAAAATGCAACACACCTCTCTCGAATGTGGCTTTTAATCGTAGGTTTATAATCTATTTATCAAATTATGATATAACTACTTTTATGCAGCATCCCCGTGTGGGATTGGGTTTGAGTCAATCTTTTAGTGATAATCCATTTTATTGTTTTCTTTTTTAGCGCTGCTTTTGTTTGTTTTGGAAAGACTGCTAGGGATTCACACTCTAGTAAATTTTGTGTCATTGTAACTATATAATTTATCTATAAAATAGTTTGCTTGCAGAGAAAGAAAGGAAAAAAAAAAAGGTTGCTATATAATCTACATGATATCTATTATGAATGAATATTTTTTTTTATTAATAATCCTGTAATTTAACAATCGTTCAAGTTACAGAGCACATCAACAGTACACACTCGAAGGAACAACGTATCTCCATCCACAGAGACAGTGAGAGAGAGATTGCCATGGCGAGTCGACCCCTCTTTCCCTCTCCCTTGCATCTGCTCGCTTTCCTCTCACTCCTCAACCTCTTCCTTTCCAATCTCTCTCGCTCCCTCGTCCTTGCCGCCGATTCCCATTTCGAAGGCTTCGATTCCGAAGATGCAGATCCCGATATAGACTCCGATTCCGATATCCTCTACCCTAATTCCCTCCGATCCCCTCCTCTCACACTGTCGGATCCCCACTCCTCCCCACTTTCTCCCCCGGATCCCAGTCCTCAATCTCGGTCTCCGCCTTTGTCGGATCCTCCCAAGCCTTCTTCCGCTACCTTCGAGGACTGGGACGAGGACGAATTCGAAGGCCTACCAATTCTCCAAGATAAGTCCCTCCTGACCACGACTACCGCCGAAAATGACACTCCTTCTGATCCAAAATCTAGTCCCTTGGCCTCACCTAAAGCGAAGCCGGTTCCGAAATCCTTCACCGTCGAGATCGTGTGCGGGACTTTCCTGATCATATTCTTGATCAACTACTTCACCGGGAAGCGCGAGAACGAGAATCTTGCCCTCGCTTGGGCCGCTAAGTTCGCCACCAAAGACTCCATCTTCGAGCGGAATTTCAGTCTGTTGGGTGTAGGCGAAGGGGAAGACTCGCCGTTGCTACTAAAGGAGGGGCAGACCGTGTTCAAGTTCTATGCCAGTGGGCGCAGGTACTGCCAGGGTTTGCTGGCGACGATGGAGCTGAAGAGCCGGCATGATTTGATATCGAGGTTGTACAATTTGGTGGTGCCGTGCAAGGACGAGATTTCTTTCGAGGTGTATATGAACGACGACGCCATGGATCACGTGGTTTTCGCGGTGGCAAGGAAGAAGTTGGCGAAGGCGATGCAGAAGGAAGTCAGGGATTTGCAGAAGTTCGCAGGGACGGTGTCCCCGCCAACGAGTGGTAGGAAGTGGGTGAGCGAAGAGTTGGCAGTTATCTCGGAATCGAAGGAGGTGGCGGCGGATTTGATCACGGAGGCCGTGCTTGATCAGGTTGGATTCGGTTACATTTTGTTTTGTTTGATGGGAATACCTTTTTGCTTGCTTTGAGTTTTTTTTTCCATGTGAATGGATATTGTTTAGTTTAGATCCCAGGGCCTTTAATGTTTTTATGTTTGTGTATTGTAGCATTGTGTGTAGTTGCGTTTCAACTGTTGTATGTTTTAGATTTTGATAATTCAATGTGAGGAATTTTTGCTTGCTTGCAACGGTTATGTTTGCGCGTTGATTTTCTTTTGAAATTCAATGGTTTAGTGGATAATAGTTTGGATTAGTCTTTGTTTTTGGTAAGTGCTGTTTTGGAGAACTTCACCGCGGAGAATTTGGTTACTTCTATATGCACATTTAAGTTTTCGGTTACTTTTTTTTACTAAACAAAGCTCTTATTGTGCTTAGAGTTGCTCGTATATTGACAACAACTGTTACGTTTTTTTCACAAGAGAACTTTTTGATAAATAAGAGGAATTTTGACAAGTAAAAGACATCAACTATAACGAACTTAATGAGGAGTTAGTTAGGATAGTGTCTGAAATTCAGAATAATTTTTTTTTTTTGGTTTTGACTTCTGATGTTTTGCTGTATTTTTAGAGTGTGGCGCACTCTGAGGTCTTAGTTGTTATATCGTTGCATAGCATTTGGAGTCTCTTCTGTCCTTGGAATTGCTTTGTATTGAGTATTTGTTTTTGCCGATGCTTTGAATTGTGGTTTATCATGTATAAATTTAGAATTGTGCTTGATTCTGTATGAACTTTCACTTGAAAGACAAACTGATATACTTTAAAAATTGATTGAAAAATAGTTAAAGAATATATAAACCTATTTTCGATAACTTATTGTTTCATGAGGAGAGATTTAATTTTCTTTATCCCTCATATTAAGGGCGAGATATGCACATTTTGCATGATTTGGAGCCATAGTGCGCCACATTCCCTCGGGATATCACATCCACAATACTTTTGAATGAATCTTGTGATGCATGATTAATAGATAGTGGCATTTATTACTACGGAATTAATCATTGAAGTTAATGATAATAATGGCGTGATTAGAAAAGAAAAGGCCTGGTGCATCATTTGAACTTTTAATCACAAGTGTCTGGGGTGGGTGAATTAACGTTTGCAATGTACAAGATCATTCAGTATGTTCGTGTGATCTGGTCAGACTCGTAGTCAGGTACAGGATTTGTTGGATAACCCCTATTTGATCACTCACGCATGGCTTTATCTAAGGAAGAGGTGTTTTGCATGATCTGTCCCATCTAAAAGATGTGTAATTTGTTGTGTGTTGTATCACTTCCTATGCAATGCTATCGCATGCTCAGATCAATCGGAAAAAAGAATCTTCATTTGTCATCTAGCTTGAGCTTCAAACTTTATTGGAGTACTCTTATCATTGCTTCAGTCTTTCTCCAGTACTAATGTTGCATAATTTCACTAACAGTAGTGAACATAATAATGCTCTTTTTATTTGTAAGCTGTCGGTCTGTTCCCAGATTCTTATATCCTTCCCAGCCGTTATTATCTTGTAACGCACTCTTTAGGTTTGGTTATTCTGGTTTCATTTATGTTACTTGTACATGGTTTTCTGCAGGTTTTTGGAGAAAAAGCTTTTGAGAAATTTGGAAAACATTTCATCTCGATGCATTTCTCTGATCAACACCCAGGCACAAACAAGAGGATGCTTTTGTTCAAGTTTGCCCTCCCAGATGTGAATAATATGGCCGATATGACTCGGTTGGTGGCTCTTGTACCTTATTATATTGACTTGAACGGGCGTTACAAACTTAGTTCTCAGGTGGGTCAGCCGATGCCGATGACAATATTTTGCAATTTGACTAAACAAAACTGGCCATCTAAGTAAGTGATTTGTTTAACTACAAATTGTGCAATTTGCAGGCTCGATCTAAAACAGAATCAGCTAGATTAAAGGCTGCTCAAGAGGCATATAAAGAACTTCAAAATGCTAGGCAAGAAGCCTTGCAGAAAAAGAAGGCAGAGAGGAAAAAGATGATGGAGGAAGCCGAGGCAAAGCTTGGTGTAGAGTCTATTCGGAAGAAAGAAGCAAAAGAGCGTGCCCGTCAGATGAAGAAGGGGATGCCAAAAGTAAAGATGACGCGTGCACACTAGTTAATGGATTCTCTAGACAAGTAAACCTATAATTTAAACTCTTCTCATATCTTCCTAAAATTTACATTAGTTTTCCTTCTGAAAAGTTTTGGTTCTGTACTCTTCTCGCCATGGACTTAAAGTTGTTTTATTCAATGCTAGTCCCAACAATTCCACATGCTTGTTTGTGGATTTTGAATGTATCAGAACTCAGTGCTGCAGAAATTTTCTTGAAGCTGCTATTGAATGCATTTTACATGACCCGGAGTAACTTCCAAAGTAGGTTATGGCATCGCCCATACTGCTGTGTCCACCAACTAGATATCATTTATGGAATAGAAAAGATCCATTCGTCAATTCACTAATTGCAAAACCAAAAGCACATTACTGCTGTGAAAGCATGTCACGTGGTAATTGCATTTACTTTTCTTTAACTGTTGTCCAATAGTAAGTAGTGTGTTTACAATTACTAAACTAGCACACTCTCGTGTACATGGCCTTTTGCCTGATCAACAAAATTTTATTTACCAATAAAAAAAGTAGTATGTTTACAACCAACAGAACTCTTCTATGTATAAAGATCGTATACTTTAAGAAGGGTACGTAGGTGCTGCTTAATTAGTTTTGTTTGGTTCTGTTTTTATTGTTGGGATTGGTCATAGCTGTGAAGTTCCCATACAAACGCCATTGCCGCTGCAGCTTCCCCGGTTTCAACTTTTCTAGTGAAACTAGATGTTACCACCCTGAGACCAGATTTTGATAATCTCAAAAACTGACTTCTCTTACTTGGTGAGGGAAGAATTTATCATACCCTCAGTAACTCTATCATCCAGATTAGATGATGATCAATGGGCCATCATCCAAATTAATGCACCGAGGCTAAATAGTCAAATCCTTGGCAAAGAGGCCTGTGATCCCCTTAAGTAATAGAAAAGAGAAGAGGTTTGTTCTTCCTCAAACCAATTTCCTAGAGAAAATCAAGCCATAAAAAATGCTCACCAGACTCAAAACACTTTGGAGTTTCTCAAAATCCAATTCCAACAAAAAAAAAATGTAATAATCCTATTCCATAAAGGCTTTCTATCCAATTCAGATTGAACTGCAACTGGGAAATATGACTCTAACCTGACCCCTTTCCGAAACTCAGGTTGCTCCCCTCAACCGAATTCCTCCGCCTAAGTTCCTAACAAATGGAACAAGCCCCTAGTCTGCATATACAGAGGACTGTTTCTACTTTCTTCCACCTTCTATATTATAACGGCCAATTTTTTTTTTTTTTTAAAATAGTCCATTTCCAAGTTGATTACTTAAGCTCAAACTCAAATTCAAAAAAATAAATAAATAAATAAAATGATTGCATGGTCTTGAGATGAACAAAAGAAATAGTCACTAAATCTTCCGTAATCTAAAGATATATTTCTCGCCCCGCGGGGGGGGGGTGGGAGGGACGGTGAAGCCCACAAAAATTGAAGAAGGATGGACATGTTCACATGCATGCATGCTTGTTCTGCATTTAAAATCTGAAATCTGTATTTGCTGAATAGCAGTACATGCACATGTACAACCCCACCATATCAAAATCACCATCCCGTGTATTCTGTACTTGATTATTAGTCAACGACATGTGGTTGAGGGTTCAACGTCAGACCAACATTATTCTTATTTCCATAAAATATATAGTATTTTTTAATGTGAGATATTTTTTTTATTTTAAAATTTATTTCAAGTGTATTGGAGAAACATTTTTTTAAGACATTATTGAATTGAGTAATTTTACGTACAATCATAAAATATATAAGTGATATGTAATTCTATTGAAAAAGAATGAGATTTATTATTAAAAAATTAATTTATTTTTATGTGAGTTATATATTTATTTATTTTTAAAAAAATAATTACGTGATATTTATACAGTTGTAAACAGTAACTATTATTTTTCTAATTGAATTTTAATGTAAGCTTTCAAATAGAGCAGCAAAGGGAAAATAAAGAAAAAAAATCAAGAGAAGTCCAAAATGTAGAGCACCGTTTTCCACGCCACCACGTCGCCTTTTCTCATGGCTGGGTTTGGTCTCCTACTCTGGTAAAGTGTCAGAAAGAAGCAACCACGTAGAGATGATGAGGAGCGAGCGAGCGATGCTAATCATGAGTGTCGAGTGGACGATACACAGCCACAGCGGAGAAAGGCAGGCGGCTTTGGGTGCATTTTGCTTTTGGGTAAGGAGACAGTTATAGCATTGAATTATTCTATTTATTATTTTTATATAATACAACATATTATATTTATTTTTTTATTTTTTATAATAAATATATAGTGTATAGATAATAAATATAACAATTTAATTAATCTAATAAAAATAAAATAAAATAAAAAAATAAATTTAAAATATATAAAATATGTAATATGAAATAATGAGTATCAACTTCCGCTACTTTTTCCCACGCAATGTACCATCCCCGACCCAATCCAAGTCCGGACTGAAATGTACGATCCTGAGGAAAGAAAAGAAATCAAGAGTAAGATGAGACGTACGGGCTGCCACCAATTACTAATTCAAACTTCGACCAACAAAGCTATCCTACGCGATCTGTTTCCAGATACGCCTTGGACCAACTTAGCTTTAGCTATCCAAGTCATGTCCTTTTCCTCAACAACTTCAAACTCACGCCGGCGTGTTATCAATTTCTCTTCATATTCTCTTATCTATTACCACCACTCAATATGTTTGCATATTTTGTGATATTTTTTTAAAAATAAATAAATGGAATTTCTCAGATTTTTCACGTTATTTTTAAGTTTGTAAAACATTTCAAGGGAAGTGGTAAAACCAAACATATATAATTATCAGCTAAAACCAAAAATAATCTTTTTCAGGTAAATGATATAAATCAGATCAGAGAAAGGTAGATGATATATATAAATTAGCTTTCCTAGCTAGGGAGAGACATTTCCAACCCCATTTCAGGTGCCTTCTCAACATGATAACTCCAGTGCATGCATTCTGGTTACAAATACTCGTGATGATAAGTAGAGCTCTCTCTCTCTCTCTCTCTCTCTCTCTCTAGCTGGGTCAAAATACATGCATAAATGGATGAAAGGGAAATGATTTATATACAATATTTTTTATAATATTATTAAGAAATATATTATAAAAATATATTGTATATATATCAAGTATGGTGGGATCAACCGTCCAGCTCATGTACAGATCAGCGATCACATGGGTGGTAGCCTTACCCCATGCTGTATCCTACGAGGACATCTAATCATGTTTCATTTTTTTGAGAAAAAAAAAAAAAAACGTGACAAATTAATCCATCCCTCACTTTCATATTTGTGATCATCCTTGACCCTACCTAGCTAGCTACTTTATTTATCGCACATGGTGGCCCCTCCCCACTCCCTTCTTACATATCTAGCTGCTCAACCCCAGGGCTCCCCACTTTTCCCCCGCGACTCTACATCCACTTGATCCCTTATGTATTGCATTACACAAACTCCCACACCACTCTTCTTCGATTCACACATGCATTTCTAATACTAAATTAATATTGATCAATGATGCAATATGCATAGTAATAAGTATTTCAAGAATCTGTACCTTTTAAAAAAAAATGAAATGAAATGAAATTATCTAATTCAACTGGACAATTAAAAAGTATACACTCAAAGTGGATAACCGATAATGATACTGTTGCATTATTAACCCCATGTTCTTAAGATTAGAATCTTTTGAATTTTTCCTTAATTCCAACTTTGTCCCATTCCTTAATTCCAACAAAACTTAATTTAATTAATTAATTGATTTTTTTTTTAATTATTGGGTTTCTCTTTGTTCTTATAACTTAAAAAAAGAATAAAACCTTTCGTGGACCTTTTGCTGCCTTTGTTGTCATCTGATTGACTAGTATATATGTGATTCACGCGCTTACAAAAATAAAAATAGTTTATTCTCGTCCTGAATTGGTTTTGGTTTTGTTTTTTTGTTAACGACCAGTTCCAGTTTTTCATGAGGTTGGATGCTCATCATTCTATATTATATATTTTAATATTATTTTTTATTTTTTATTTTATTTTTATTCAATCAATTAAATTGTTTTATTTATTATTTATATATAACATATTTATTATAAAAAATAAAAATAAATATAATTTATAGTATAAAGGTGGAAGCAGAGGCAGAGTGGACATTAGCTGACCCAGACCAAGCCAGGCGGGAGGCGGAGATGGCTGCTAGCTAGGGTTGGTGTAGCCCTAGCTTCTTCAAAAAAAAAAAACAAAAACAGCGTATCTACGTAAGCTTGAGTCGTTTACACAGATTTCTTGTATGAAACACAAACGTCACGAATAAAGGTTGGAAGTAGAAGTAATGATATATGTTTGATTTAGGAGACATGATGATTTGAGTGGTACCCAACCATGTACTGAATTATTGTTGAGTGTTTGTTGCGACAAAATACGAACGAAACAAAGACGATATTGATGTGTAGATTTGACAGGTGAAAGTAAATACATTTAACATGGACGTGACAGGTTAATTAGTATAGGGTGATCCTCCTCCACAGAAAGAGTCACGCCAAAAGGTTTTTATTTTATTTTATTTTTTTAAAATTTCTTAAATCCATTAAATATTTAAAAAAATAATAATCATAAATTTATTAAAAAATATTTACTTATTTATTAAGTAAAAAAATAAAAATAAAAACTCAATCCATGGATTATCGGTGACCACCTTACGTTGGAAATACATTTTTCAATGTCGTCTCTTTTAAACACTAAAATATAATCGAGATATTAAGGTGAATTGAGTAAAATTATGAATAATAATATTTTATATACTCTATAGAGATAATATAATTTTTTTTAAATTGAGATAAGCTTAATTTTTTAGATTAAAATATATGAAATAGATTGAGATGAATTTAATTTTTTTATTATAAGTTAAAAAAAGTAATATATTTTATTAATAATTAGTTTAAGATAAATTGATATGAATTGAATTTATTTCTTCAATAAGTTCATGAAGATTGATACAAGTGTGTTAAGAAATAAAAGCTACCTCATTTATAAAGACATATTTACAAAAATAAATTTAGAATAATTTTACATACAACCGTAAAATATATAAACGTTGCATGATCGCTTTAAAAAATGATTAGGATTTATTATTAAAAAATTAAATTTTTATGTGGATCCCATATTTTATTCACTTTTTTTAAAATGATTACATGGTTGTTGCACAATTCAAAGTTGTAAATATCTTTTCTCATAAATTTATACAGTCTATAAAAACTAGAACTGGTTTGGATTTAAAGATGAGATGAGATGATTTTAAATTAAAGATGAAAATTAAATAAAATATTTTTAAAATATATTTTTAATATTATTATTATTTTGAGATTTAAAAAATTTGAATTGTTTATTATATTTTGTGTAAAAATTAAAAAAAATTTTAATGATAAAATGAGTTGAGATAAAACACTTTACAAATTCAAACCGGACGATCAAGTAGGCATTTAGAAAAACATGCATGTGTAACAACACACAAACATATATATATATATATATATATATAATTTTGAAGTTGTTAGGTATTGTATACGATCATTATGATGTGATCGAAATGTTTATAGATCTTACAAGTCTCAATTATTGCCATTACTTTCAATGACGTTGACCAGATCGAAGAGGTTGATTAGGGTTGTTAGCTTTCTACTAATATGCAAACCCTAACAAAATAAGAAGGTTAAAGTATGATCGATCTGTTTAATTAAATTGACCGCCCTGTTAAGTAGTACTTAAGAATATTAACTCATATATAAATATATATATATATATATATATATATATGTTACATGAATTAATTGACTTCTTAATTGTTACGTACGTGCAACATGATTATTAATTAACAGCTTTTCCACAAGTACTCACAAATTAATCCGACATGAACTCACATGTCGTTGGACATGAACCCATTACAAAATTATTGGAATATTAGAGATCACGAAAGGTTAACTCATGATTTAATTAAACAAGTTATATATTAAAATTGATTCGCATATCATTTTAACGTGTTCTCAACTATATATGCAACCTTGTAATATTAATCTTTGAAAATATGTATATATATATATATTTAAAAAAATATATCCAAATCAACTCATGAGCTGGCAATATCCCTTTTTATTCATATTTTGATATTATTATTTGATCTCAGAATTACTTGACTGCAAATAATTGCTTAAATGGCATACAAATATGTATGGAGATCGAGCAAGCAAGACCGAGTAGTCATATAATGTAGAGTGAATCCAACAGATCATATTGTCCAACAACCATGGATCGATCATACCCTCCACCCAATTCATTTTTCTTTTTCGTTTATTTTGAAACTTTTGCTATGTAGATTCTCATTCTCTCCCTATCATATAATTAATCCATATATAGTTCATATTGTTAATTAACTTGCACAAGTGACATATATAACATTGAATATTTGAAACTTGAATAGCCCCTAGCTATCACAATCATTGCAATGTGAAAACATTAAAAGTAAAGGGCTTGTTTGGATTCAGATGACATTTTATCACATCTTATCATTACAACTTTTCTAAATTTTCATACAAAATATAATAAATAATTTAACTTTTTCAAACTCAAAATAATAATAATATTAAAAAAATAAAATTCTAACAATACTTTATTTAACTTTCATCTAAAACTATCTCATCTAATCACTGAATTCAAACGCAACCTAAATCTCAATATATAGTTTCATCATTTCCTTTGACCAAATTGCCATAAAAATTTGTATCTTGAAACAAGCCAACTAATAAGTTGTTGTGGGTGGATGGATTGCTATAATTAATTAATAGATTTTCACGTTCATGTGATCAAATAGGCTAATGAAGATTTCTTGATTTCCCATCTTATAAACTAGTAGATAATAAAGGATGATCAATACTCGACAGCTTCTAGAAAAAACATCCTAAGAAATACAGCTGGTTAATTAATTGGAGGAGACACGTTTTTCTTTTTCTTTTTCTTTTCCGCCAATCAAGAGTCTTAATTAATTTTGTGATATATAGGAATCATGCAAAGGATCGAAAAATGGATAAGGCATTCTTAAATTATTGTTCAACTCATAAAATTCTAGTGTTTAAATAAGATCAATAAAATAAATAAATGATGTGGATTTAACAATATTTATTAACTATATTTTACTACCATCCGAAATTATAAATAGATAATAATAAATGTTTTAGCATTTATTTCTCATATTTACTTCTTGAAAAATCTTATTTATAAGTCGGTACATGAAATATACCTCATGATGTTGATATAACAAGACTTTATTTTACAAGAAAAATCCAAGATAGGCTCACACGCTTGATCTTATAAAATTATTTTCTGAAATGATAAAGTTCTTATAATTAAATAAAAATAAAATAAACAAATGACGTGGATTCAACCTGCATATTTATTAATTATTTAATACTATCCCAAATTAATCTTTTAGTATCTACCTAACACAATATTTATTTATTTTCAACTTAAAATCATAAATTACAAACAAAGTTACAAAAACTTCGAATACTTTTTCTTGAAAAAACAATGTGGTTCACATGCCTGAATTTATAAAAATGTCGGTCCAAATTAGATCGCCACATGTTAAAATTAAAGAAGTTCATATTAGAAGTCGTTTGTGATAAAAAATAAAAATAAAAAATAAAAAAAAAACCAAATTTATCAAGAGAAGTGCTTCTGTAAAAAAGAAATTATATAAAAATAAATTCACAAATTAACTTAATTTTATATGATATATTAAATTTATTTTATAATAAAAATAATTTTTTTTTTAATTTAATATGTTACATCAAATTATTTCAATTTATAAGTTTTATTTTAATTTCTAAGTTTATTTTTATTATAAAATAAGTATTTTTCTAAAAAAAAACTGTCACTTTTATAATAAAATAGATAGTCTAGCATTTTGTTTTTGTATTAAATATTTTCCTTGTTTTAATTTGGCATTTTCTTTTCTTTTCCCTGTTTTTGGGTCCTGCTTGGTGGGCTGCTGCTGTCACTCTCACGCTGTCACGCTGCTCGCGCATGAACTCATAATTTTTCTCCTCTATAAAATGCTCATGAGTCCATTGTTAATGCCTACAAACCAACACAGCAGAAAGTTCTAGTTTTTGTGAGGAGAGACAAAAATTCAGAGAGAGAGAGAGAGAAGAGAGAGAGATGGGGAACGTGGGAGAGATCGAAGAAATGCAGGGGTTGTTGATAGAAGAAGTCGAGAAAATGCAGGAGTGGTCTTCCTCTTCAACAACAATGCCTCTTCTAGCTCTGAATCATGTCTCATTCGTTTCCAAGTCTCTGAGAAAGTCCATCAGGTTCTATGAGGAAGTTTTGGGCTTTGTACTCATCAAACGCCCTTCCTCCTTCGACTTCGAAGGAGCTTGGTATGTCCACTAAACACCAATCTCAGCCCCGTTCTTTTTTCTCTTCTCTTTTTCAAGATCATGTCAAGTAATATGCAGTTTATCTCTTTTTGTTTCTCTCTCTTTTGTTATCCAAAACTGAATCGGTTCTTCTTTAGGTTGTTCAACTATGGTATTGGCATTCATCTGCTGGAGTCAGACGCTGCCCCATCAAAGAAAGGAGCAATAAATCCAAAAGACAACCACATCTCATTCCAGTGCGCAGACATGAACAGAGTTATACGGAAACTAGAGGAGATGAACATAGAGTATGTTACAGCAGTGGTGAAAGAAGGTGGAATTACAGTTGATCAGCTTTTCTTCCATGACCCTGACGGGTACATGGTTGAAATATGCAATTGTCAAAATCTCCCTGTTCTTCCCCTTATATCATGCCCTCTCAAGCTACCCAATACCAGCAGGAACAACACGACCTCATCGTTTTATGGTAAGTTCTCTGTCATTTACCATTTGTTTCTTTGTTTTCCAACTATGCATATATGGTTAATTGTTTTCAAGCTAAATGATTCAGATTTGGCCATTTCAGAAATTAGTAATAGTAATATGAAGCGAATAAAAAAAATTAATAGTGAGGAACAAAATCTGAATCATTCACATGCAATCTGGATATAACAGTTGAGATCTACAAGAATTCTACAATAATAACTCTAGAAACCGTTGATCTGCTTTTGTTGTTTCATTTCGTGACTATAATTAAGAATCCTATGTAACTAAAGAAGTGAATGCAGATAAACCGAGCACAAAGATGTCATTCTATGGAGAATCTGAGGCGCTGATGATGGAGAATTTTGTGGCGGACATGATGACCATTTCGATCTGAATGATTCCTCGAGAGTGATTGTTGCAATCTTCCCAGATTTTTTAATGAAATTGTTATTGTGTACATTGTGTAAAGAAAGGGTTAAAGCTTTCTGCTGTTAAATTGTGAAAAAGACAAGTCTTTCTTTTGGTTATGAAGTTTTTGTAAGCTTTGTTGGGTTAATGTTGCATTTTCAATTCCCTGTTAAAAAAACGTTGCATTATGAATTGATTGATTTCATCAGATCTTATCTTTAGTAGAGCTGGCTATGTATGGTCGTGAATGATTTACCAAGGCTAGTTGCTCATCAATGCAGTCCGAGGACCCAATAAAATATAGCAAGGCAGACAGGGACATTCCATAATATTTAACAATCCCTGGATAGATCTTGCGGGAATCATTTTGAAACCTATTGCATGGAAGTGAATATATACTGCATCGAACAAACAAAATGTAAATCAATTATCAAATCTTAACGAAGGATCTTTGAAGTGAACAGAGATCTTGCCTCCTTCACATTCTCTCCAACATAACCAATTGCGTCCTACCTAGCTCATGAATTCAGCATTCTCAACATAATCAGTCATCAATTGTGTCTGAGAAGGCAAGACTTTTAATGCTCTGATCCGTGAGTTGGCTCGGTTTGGTAGCAGTTTTCTTATATATACATATATATATATGGCACCTGGATAAATGCTTCTTCTACCATGAGTACTGGATCAGGAAGTAATTTCGGCCATTATGTAAGCCGTGAGGGTCACATTAATTTGCTAAGAAAGTGAAACTCCATTCAGATGGAATAGATATAATCTTATTGAAAGTGCATTTCATGACAGGGTTGTAAAAATAAGATTATATATATCTTGCCTCTTTTGCATCCGTATTCCTTATCTCCCTCATGTCTCTCTGTTGTAAAAATAACCTCTCTATGATCAACCGATACAGATTAAAAATGAGCTAAACGCGAAGGGAAAGGGGAAAGAATAAAGCTATTAGTTTGACTTTGGTGGCACCCATTGTCCATTGCTACCTCCTCGTCTTCTTCATCATGTCTTAAAATGGGAGGAGCATGAGGAGATTAGTTTATTTTCCTGCAAAACACAAGAGCCATGTATTAGATGAGTACTGAATACTGATCGTCTATGTGTATACCTTGGATTCTAGTAAATATTTATGATTATTATTATTATATTACTGACGAAATTAGTAGCAAAGCAGGTGTAATTTTAAATTACCTGCCCCTGCGCTTTTCAAGAAAACATTGGATAGAATACCTTCTTACCATTGGAAGCTGGCCTGACAATTAAAGACAATTGGGTACTGCTTTATTAATCAACATGATTTTCCGATGATTTATTTTATATAAAATATACCAAATAGACGAGAATTTCTTGAATGGTCAGGTGAGGCTTTATAGATATATACAGTACTGCGCTAGAATTTACAGTACCTGCTGCCGGCTTTTCTGTGACAACGGGTTTTGACAAGGAGCTTTCACCTGCGAGAAGCAGATTTGCTTGCTTGGGCCTGCAAACGGAAACAGAGATAGCTATTAATACGTGCGTCTAAGAACCAATGCTAGTTGATTATTATCACTATTAACATCATAGGAGTCAACGCCAGCTGCTGATCAACTACATATATATGTATATATATTTATATATGGAGCCACCATCAGGAGTCTAGCTAGTACGTACCTAGCTAATATTTTATGGGGTCACAAAAATTAATTATTCTCCATAATAATTAATTATATATGAATTAGAAACCAGAGTGCATATTTGTGAATTTGAAATATATACATTTATTAGAAATGGTATTTATAATCGTGGTTGTATAAGTGCCGTTCTGTCTCTTTAAAAAAAGTGAATTAATATGAGATTCATATAAAAAAAATTAACATTTTAATCGTAACTCTCACTTTTTTTCAAAATAATTATGCGACGTTTACTTACTCTACGATTACATGTAGCATTATTTATATTTATTTATATATATATATATATAATATATGATGGAGTTGCAGACCTTGTCGGCAGGAACATGTCGTAGACAGTAATAGCCCCAGCGTAGAATATTGTAAGCTGTGAGGTTCAAGGCTTGTCGTCCGATAAATTTGGCTGTAACGCATCACACCTATATATTTACACGACCAAGAAGCTAAAGATATCATGTTCGTTGAATACTAATTTTTAACGAAAGTAAATAAAATATATATTCAAAATAATTTCATATATAAATGAAGTAAGTAAAGTATACCCAAGTCCTGGAAGTAATTCTTACTCTAAGAAAGAAGGGTGTCGATTCAAATTGCAACCAAATTTAGGAGGCATGCAATAGAGGGCGGGCAGCAGTTTTCGTCTTGATAACTTCCGATCCATCCATGTTGGTTTTACCCATGTTATGCTGCGATCTTGTAATAAGATATTTTTTAAACAAGCAGACAGCTGTACTTTGAGACATGTGATCGGATGCATATGAATTTGTCTTGTTTTTTTGGCTAGTACTAAATTGAACATCAGAGTTAGAATATTCTGTTTTCGTGAAATTCTTAGTTGAGATAGCGGTTCTGCAAGACATGTTATCCACCAAAAAAACACCCAGGATCGAGATCCTTTTAATCCTGTGCATGCAGGAAACAAATAGACGAACTTTAAAAAAAAAAAAAAAAAAACAGAGAATAATGGGAGGAGAGAAAGAGAGAGAGATATTACTCAATAAACTATGCAAGAGATCGAGGAAAAGTTGTAATGATCCATATGCAATACAAAAAGATGAAATCTGTCTAACAGCAACATTAATGGGAGGAGAGAAAGATCCATGCTTTAATTTACACGTAAGGATTGAGGAACTATATTATATCTCTAATCTATATTATAATATATTAGAAGTATTAATTTACATTTTGGTATCCTAATAATTAAGCTTCTAAAGTTGGCACATGATTAATTATACATTTAAACTATTAAAATATATCATGATAAATATCAATACTATCACTTATAGTACTTATTATAATTAAGTGACAGTTGAAGAGTTCTGTAGTGTACATGTCATCATGAGTTTTAATAGTTTTAAAAGAAGTGTAAAAATAGCATGGTACCCGCTAATATTCTATATAGGGATGAAACCATTGAATTAATATTTGTGGTTTAGGAGGGCCTAATTAATTACTTCTAATTCGTTTTTGATCACCAAAACTGCATAGAGCAACGTAGTTATAATAAGAGATGTATATATATATATAGCACATGATTATAATCATATATAGTATTGATTAAAAACTTAGGATAAAAAAAAATAATAATAAAAACTTACACAGAAAAAGTTGAAAAGGAGAAATTATAGAGTAAATGTACTCATGTTTGGTGTGACGTTGGCAGAAGATCAAATTGTAGCTTATAGTTTTGCAGAATTTGCATTGCCAAAGCTCCAAAGCACAGATCCAATGGTATTGATAAGAACGTACCCACCGGGAGAAAAGCAATGATCAGCTTGTCATTTTCTGACGTTGCAGATCCATGATCTTAGCAGCTTTTGGGAGGTAATAATGAATGAAACGTACGTACTGATCAGAGCTAGAGCTAGATCTAGATCAACTCGCATGAATGATGTGTACTTATTGATCGTGTCCCACCATAGCAGGCCGGGCCAACGAGAAAGACGCCTTCTTAAATTGTATTTTTATTTTAATCGTCGTATTAATTAATTAATAGATCATTTGATCGATAATTCTCTCTCTCTCTCTCTCTCTCTCTCTCTCTCTCTCTACATATATACGGATACGACAGTACACAAGGAATTCATTTCGATCGGGAAATTCAAAGAATTTGTGATCTCATCATGTGTTTTTTCTGTTTTAACTCACTCAAATAATATATATATATATATATATATATAGATAGATAGATCAGAAAGATGGAAAAACAATAAAAGGTTAATTTTTTTTTGAACCCTGTATAACTATAATAAATTAATTATTCTAGATGATCTTGTCATTTTGATGACCGATGACATGCATCGGGGTCTTTTTCAACCTCAATATATAGTGTGTCCAGCTATATATATATGGAAGATATATATATATATAATCAATGCATAGCTAGGAGGCCGGGTTAGATATTGATGATCAGCTAAAATACCAGGAAAAAAATTAAAATCTACAATTAATTACATTCGAATGCAGCTTTCTTCCACATTAGGTTGGAGAAAATTCTTCTAATTACATGTCGTATATTTGTCATGTTTTTCTTCACCATGTTTTTTTTTTTTTTTAAATAAAAGAAATAGGCATGTGCTGATGATTTTTAAAAAATGCTTCTCATGAATGCAAAACTCATTGTCTCATTGTCACGTCCGCATATAAAATTCATTGTTAGAATAAGGATTATATCGCAAGAATTTTCATTTAGTTTGCTTAAAATTTTCATGATCGAGGCATATCACTATTGATCAACCACTCAGCATCATGTACCGTTGGGTGTATCTCCCATTACATTTGCATTTTTTTTTTCAAATATGTTTTAAACATCTTTACCCATTAAAAAAAATATATAGTAATTAAAAAAAATATTATTTTATAAATTATTATTATTATTATTATTATTATTTTAATCAATGGCTAGCCTTGAGTTGATCATGGCCTGCCGGGGCTCGATCGTAAAAAATATATGTAGGAAAATAGAGTGTCTCCTACAATTCTTCAAAATTAAAGTCAAATCAACAGAAGGAATTAGAAAATTTTAAAGAAGAAGAAGAAGAGTTATTATCCTGGCATGACACTAGGGTAGCCAATGCCATGCCTTGTGGTGGGGAAGACCATAAACAACAGGCTGCAAATGAGCCCAACACCCACAGGAACAATGTCCAGAACCTCCTGGGTCTCATGTCCTGGCGTTGGATAAAAGCACCTCAACACATTCTTATCTCTCAAAGCCACAGCTCCAAACACTAGCACTGATAATACTGCATGAACCCAATCAATGAATCCTATTTTATACTTGGTCAAATCCGGGAATAAGCCTGAATTTGAAGGGTCGTCTTGATTAATGTCAAACAGCCAAATTCCTTTGAAGGTGGCGAGGCCGTGGTAGACCTGTCCGTCCGAGGCCTTGACAGTGTCGGTGAAGCATGCGAAGAAGCAGGAGACGGCGAGGAGGACAAGGAGGATGAAGGTGATGGGGCGAGTGGCGGAGTCACACGAACCGTTCTGGGTGAAGATGGGTATGAGAAGTTGGAATGCTAAGAGGGTGCCCGAGGGCAAGCGCTTGGCTATGTTGGCTGTGCCTTCTAGGGTTTGGGAGATTGCACGCTGTGAGAAAGATCGTTGGCGTCGAAGATTAGGGGCTTTCGGTGTGCCGTCGGGAATGACATCGTAGGTGGTTGGAGCCGCGGGTTTGTCAGATATGGATGATGAAGGTTGCTTCTTGGGTAGTACTGTGGTTGATGATCTTGGTCTAAGATTAGACATATATATTTGCTCTAGCTCCAGGAAGAGAATATAATATGCAGTTAGATGGCTAGCTAGCAACGAAGATATATATATATATATATATAAGCTGGATATATATGTGTGTGTACGATAACGTACAAGCAAAAACAGCTGGTGGTTATGTAGTGATCATGCACGCACGTCTATTGGTAATTAAGCTATGGTGAATGCAGGAACTATACAGAAGAAATTTGGGTTATTATCATGAAATGAGAGATCAGTAATAAGGAAATTCATGTAAATACGGATGAAGGACAAACCAGGGACCCGTAACTCATGCTGCCATACAGAGTTGGTCTACTTTCCTTGTATTATGAGATTGAGTGCTGTGCTTGTAATCTTCCGTGTAGCATAGCGATTTAGCTACGAAATACTGGTGCTTGGAGCCGACGAAATAACGGGTGGTGAATCGTTAGCGATTTAGCGTAGAGGGTTAGGTCTATGAATTTCTTGTCTTGGACGGTAGCACGTACGTAGTTTCCTTTGGAGGTTTCTCACAATTTTAGGACTAAATAATCAAGTTGATGATCGACTAATTCCATGTTCATGATCATCATGAGTCATGAATTTTTGTCTGTTTCTTTGAGGTACAATATCCATGCCAATATTGTTCGATCCATTTTCTGATACGTCACGTTATCTTCATGTGATTAAGATTAGTATATATGATATATTAATTATAGTGAGGTCCATCTAAGATCGAAGGAGACATTTTCAAATCTCTCTCTCTCTCTCTCTCTCTCTCTCTCTCTCTCTCTCTATATATATATATATAGTTAATTTATATGGCATGTTAGTTATATATATTAAGCAGCTTCCTACGAGCAGGTAGGTATCATATATACGTCGAAGTCGTATGCTTGCACGCGTTGTTAACTGGGAAGTATATATAATAGGATAATACTTTGAATTTTGCAGGCCGTATCATGATGAGGAACTTGACAAATTATATATTTAGCGTATAAGTCCTATTTCTTGAACCTTATATAGCTTGACTAGCTACTCCTAAAACCCCAGAATTATTCCCTAATACAATGCCTATGTTGGGAGCCCGATCTGACACTCTTGGATGGATTGGTTCACTCAAAAGGTTCCTGTATACGCGCTTTTGAATCTGTGGATTACAGTAGTTGATCAAGTTGGAAGAACAATTCCTGATCATGAAACTGAAAGATCTTTACAAATGTTGTTGGTGAAAATTGGAAATGAATTGTCATGAAGTTGAGCTTGATCAGCACTTTTATGACATTATTATCAAATGTGTAAATTTTATGATTTGAGTTAGTGTATAGAAATAATGCATGTGTAGGCCGCCCTGCATTCTAAATGACAAACAGCACATTAATTCTTTTTGAGTTTTGCTGTCTACAAATAAATTCACATACCTATACCAATATTGCTTTTATATTTAAAATTTAAATTTGTACTATTTTTAATAAAGAGAAATACTTTTTGCAGTCGGCAGATGCAGTCGACGTGCAGTCGACTGTAAAAAAGTGAATCAATACGGGACCTACATGAAAAAAAAATTTATTTTTATAACTTTTTTTTATTCATGTAGGTCCCCTTAAATATAAAAAAAAAAATTTATAATTTTTTTTTATTCATTCCGTATAGCCGACTGCACGCCGACTGCATTTGCCAACTGTATGTAGCAAAGCCCTTTAATAAAATCTATTTTCTAACTAATCATATAAGATAAGTGCATGTATTGGTACGTAAAATTGTTTGTAACTAGATTTTTCTTTTTTATTTTATTCATAATTTTATCCTACATGCAATACAAGTGTATTGTGCGGGGCGTGGCCAGCCATAAAGAAAGTCATATAAAGCTTAATTTAAAGATTACAGAAGAATGAGCTCTCAATCTTCACTAATTTTGGAGATGCAAGCTTCTGCACATCTAGGTGCTTACAAATTCCAGACAATTACGTTGCAGAATATAACTTTGCATTTCCTTCCCACGACTTAGTCACCAATCTCTCAAAGCCTCGGTGCATCTCTCCGTTTTTTTTTTTGAGAAATTGCAGTTCAGTCAAAACCACGGCTCCTTTTACTCCTCTCTTGGCAGATCATATTTTACACGCCCAAGGTAGAGACCACAGGCAGGGGCCATGGGACTAGCAGCAGTCACAGTCTTTGCATTTAGGATTCTTTCAACTGAAATTACTCCAAGAATACGAAAGATGAAGAAATCAGTCCAACGGAAGACTTCGAACAAACACTTTTGTATTAGATATGAATATGCAAAATGAGAAAGCTATAGAGAGGTGAAATCACCATCCGAGATTGCTAATCCTCCAGTCCCAACAGCTTTAAGAACACCAACGAACAGTCTAACCTGTAAATTGGAACAGTTTCAGGCAGCTGGTCACGAATCCCAAAAATAATTGTGCGCTACAACTTCAAAAAGACTAGTCACTTGAAGCTCCCTTATAATCACTCATAAAGCCAAGTTTCCCTAATAAGTAGTCAATGTGAGAGTTACGTATGACATGACCACCTTTGTAACTTTTACACACTTGAATAAAATCTTTAACTTAAAAAATTTTACCCATTGTACGCGAGTTATTCTTTTTGCAATATGGGGCTCCCCTTCTTACATTCTAGTCGACCTCAGCAGGGCCCTAGTATCATATGACTAGCCTTCCAAATCAGGGTCATGTCATATGGTAACCCAGGGAAAGCATTAACCGGATCTGCATTAAATTCCCAAAAAGTCTAATTAATTTGAAGTTTTCCTAAAATCACTTAGTTCAATTTCCATAGCAAGTAGTCACAAATCCGATATTGACCACTTCATAACTCTTACCCACTATATGTGAGTTATTCTTCTTCCCAATGTGAGGCTGGGATGTTACAATAAGCAATAAAACTAAAAAGGTGGAGATTTTTTTTTTATCGCAAATTTTATTAATAATAGAACGGGCATAGCCTATGTAGAGAGGGCGTACACAAGAGAAACACCTAACTAGGATTTAAAGCTTAAAAAGAGGAGAAGCAAAAGAATATAGTTGTCCAATCACTTTGTAGTACTAGCTTACATCTACTCTACCAGCATTAGTTGAGGAACAAAATAATCCAAAATTATAACTATTAAAAAAAAAAAATCCAAAATTATAATTGTGTTGATTAAACCCATGGTTAACCACTTAGGTAATCCTTAAAGTGGCATCAGAGTCTCACACAAAACAACTAAGAACTTACAAGAAGTGGAAAAAGAACAGAGCCCATGACAAGAAAACAAAGTTCCAAGTTCCTTGACCGTTTTTAGCTTTTGAATAGAAACCTGATAATAATTTCAAAGGATATCTTCCAACGCAGAATCAACCACAGGACCATAAGGCTCAACTATTTTTAAAAAAGAATAAAGGTACAGAGAATAACTAACTAGTGCAGGAAAATGTGAAAACATGTGGAATGGAACAGGACCTGGTGGTAAAGAAAAGAACGTGCCCGTGCTGTTATCACAAAGCAACGATGCCTTCTCCTTGCGCCAAATCCAAGAACAGTTGCACCATTATAGTCACTTGCCCCCTCAATGGATCTAAGAGGCAGGTCATTCTCAGGCTTGTTAGAGCTTGCGCAAACATCTGCCTTGGTTAAATTCTCTTGTCTCCTCTCAATCAGTGATGGAAAATATGGAGTTGAAACTACCTCGGTAACATTGAGTTCATCTAAAGTTCTAATTGGTGATTTTGCCTGCAATTGAAGTCATAAATCAATTAGGATAGAGGAAATAATTTGAGAGAGATCCTGAAACATCAGCGGGATTAATAAACAGAAAAATAAAAGAAAAATAAGAAGAAGCTTATACTTTACCCCCTAAGCTACCACTCCCTTTTCAACATGATCACCTAATTGCCAAAGTTTTCATACTAACCCTCAACTTCCCACTCCTTTTGCAATTTGCACCCTCCTTTAAGATCAACCGTTAGATTTGTATCATGTCACTTATTTTCTTCTTTTTTTTCTTTTTCTTTTTCTTTTTTTTTTTTTTTTTAATGCTCATATCTTAACAAGGGGGGAAATAAGAGTTGTGGCATTTCAGTGGTCGTATGGCATTTCAGTGGTCGTATTGCAAAAGGAGTGAGTGGTATAAAGTGTGATGTCTCCCCCCCCCCCAAAAAAAAGAAAAAGAAAAAGAAATCTGCCAACCATCTTATAGATCAGAAACAACCTGACAACCAGCTGCTCTAAAGGAGCTAAAATCATGATGGCCAACAAGAACTTTGCATGCTTCCTACATGATTGATGGTTTTTGTTAATTGAATAAAGAATATTTAGATATAATTAGGCAACCATAACTCATTGATATTTGTTAAGGACCTGCATAGAAGGAATATCTAATTCCTCAGGAACATGCCACGCCCGGTCCTTCTCAAAAATCGACAAAGGCTCTGGCCCAGATAGCAAGCGGTAGAAATACCTAAATGATATATTCAATGAAAATTCAAATACTCATCATTGTATGTCAATGACTAAAAACAGTCAAATACTAAAACATAAGAACCTAATCAACCTATATTTAGGTAGGGACAAACCACAATGAGTGTCTGACATTGATCCAGAATTCAATATCAGTAATCAGGAATTCAATCCAGAATTCCTCTTTGATCGATACCAATATAATTTGCCAAATGGCATTATGTCAAAACCCCAAGGCAGGAGGCAACGGGCCATGCCTTGACCAACACCCGCCCATGCCAGGACAGCACGCCAGCAGCACTGTTGGTGTTGCTTGATTGCCCACAGACCGAGCCCTTGGTGAATGCTAGACCACAGTCACCCTCCATCAGGCAGCGAACAGTCAGCACGCACACGCAAGCGAGATTGTCACACCACGCTCAGCGCACGGCTAAATTGCACGCATGCCTAGTGCGCGTGCACAGCGGGCACGCATGGGCTATGCGCACACACCGCGTGCATGCATGGGCCGTGCGTAGGCACAAGGCCCATGCATGGCCTAGGCACCCGCGCAGCGCACGCTTGCACACCCACCTTGGAATTGACGATGCGGTTGCCCAGCAGGCCCACCCATGCTGGCATGCCGCTCAACGCCCTGGTCTTGACCAGGGCCATGCTGATCAACGCCCAGGCCTTGGCCAGGGCTTTGCTGCTCAACGCCTTGGTCTTGACCAGGGCCATGCTGATCAACACCCTGGCTTTGGCCAAGGTCTTGTTGACCAACGCCCAGGCACCACAGCCTGGGCCATGCAGACCAACGCCCAGGCCCTACTGGCCTGGACCATGCAGTAGCCTACCGTGCTTAAGCCAACCATAGTCCAACCCAGCGACTCATCAATGGCACCCAGCCCACACATGCAAGGACCATGGACCAGCCAAGGCTAGCCCGGTAGGCCAACCTGAAGACCCACACGTGCAAGCATGCAGCCTATGCTGTGAGTCATCCTGGCCACCCATGGGCCATTGACAGCATGAGGTCTTAACCAGGAGGCGTGGACCTAGAACCATTTTCCCTTTGTAATCATTTTAATTGCTTTCTAGTATAAGTTAGGAATAGAACATCACTTTGTTTTATCTTGGAACATTTGGACGAATTTGGCTTGTAAGCCCCCATAGACACATTGGTGCTTTGTCACTTAGGCTCCATTGGGTGCAATCCGTGAATCCCAAAGGAGAAGGCTCACCTTGTGCAATTCGTGAATCAGGGTAACCTATTGATTTCATTGTTTTCCTTTGATTAATGCATTGTTAAGGTATTTCAGCATTTTGGATTGTGTCAATTGCATCACATTCACACTTGCTTGCTGATCATTTTGAACTGTTCGAGTGGGGCATCGCTTAAGGCAGCCACGAGTTGCCATTGAAGGGCATCTGGTCTGCACCAGGCCACCCTGGTCGAATCTGGTGCAAGGTCAGGGACAAGCTGACAGTTACCACCCACCAGCCAAGCCACACGCCCAGCTCTTGCTACCTGTCTAGCCATAACCGCTCCCCTACTTTGTAGGGAGTAACCAACCATCCCTTAAACCACTCAGCCATCACCCACTCGGCCAACTCACTTAAACCACCCTTAGCCACGTGTGCTTCATCATCAGAAGACACATGTGTATGACTTGGTCAGCCCCCCAAGCAAGCGACACCTGTGCTTGACTTGGTCAGCCACCATCAGGAGATACATGTGTGTCTGATTTGGTCAACCCACCAGCAGGAGCCACGTGTGCCTGACTTGGTCAGCCAGCCACTTAACCGTCTAATTCCACTCACAACCATTTTAGCCCATTCATCTACTGCACATGCATGCATGCACGCCCAGTCACTAGAATCACGCACACCATCAGCTACTGATCAATCATACGAACTCAGCCAACACCACCCATAACCATCATGGTCAAGCAAGTGGCAACCCACATCGGTCATTGAGGAGCAAGAAGGGGCGCGGCAGCTTGGTGTTTAGGATCTTGACCGAGGACCCTATCACATTAGCAGCTACCCAGTTTTACTTCCAACAGACCCCTATGTAATCTAAAACTTAGTTGAAAGTGACGAAAACTCGAAGTGCCTACCAATATAAGCTGCAACTACCATGGCGTAGTTTACATTAACTGAGTACCTACGTGCGCTCTTGAGCTTTGAATCTAGCATGAAAATCTGCTGGAACACATCGGACATCAATCACCATTATATCACCTTCATTCCTCTGGGATCAAAAAGAAAAATGTCAGTAGATTGGTAGAATGATCCCAATTGACAAATGAACTTCAAAGTATGCCAGTTAGAAGCGTTTCAGATCCACAATTTCTTATAAATAAGGTTGCATCAAAACACATGAAATGGTTTTCCCTCTTTATTGCAACTGCCCTATCGAAACCTTCATCTAAATGGAGGTGGCTCAATGAAAAGACCACCTATTGAAAACAGACTCATCCTCATCCTAACAGATTGAATGTGAACAATGTTTTGTACCATAATTAACAGAACACCCAACATAATGACAATGGAATTAGGACATCCAGAAAATATGAATAAATATATTACAATGGCCATAACAAGCATAAATGTTTATCTTGATGAAAACATTGTGTTATAGAATTCTTGACGCCACACCTGTAAGAAATGGTTCACAGCTCTTCTGACCACATTAGGCTCATGAGGTGGTAACTGCATTTCAAAAAAATGAAGAGCAGTTCAGAAATTGGTACTAAATTCTTATAATTCCAGAGCCCTGATAATTTAACTGAAACAGCAAAGCTCATCCAAAGATCAAAATCCTCCAAGATCAGCTGTTTTGTGTGTGTGTGTGTGTGAGACAGAGAGAGAGAGAATAAGACCACTTGGATTTGTAGCGGGGTACCATTTTTTTCACTTTTCCTACTGGTGCCTTCAACTTAAATTAAACATTCTTACTTGTGCATCCATGTGCACAGCATAAGTTCTCATAATAACTGATAGATTGCATACCACTTCCCCAGGCTTCCTTTTGCTTATGCGCTGAACATCTATGTGACAGACATTTGATACGGCATGCACTCCTGCATCCTGCAATAAAAAGAAAGTAGACATCCCTGCACCTCATATGTTATATAAAAGTACCTCATGGTAAGGCATAACAAAGACGTGACATGGAAAAGGAGCTTATTTTTGCTGCGAGCAAACACATTAATCCCATCGGTGGAAGATTGCATCAATGCAGATACAAAATCAAAACTATACATCTGTCTCTAAATCTATTAAAAACATGATGCACAGGGTGTAGCCTGATGGTCAAAGGAAGGGCTTGAGATGAATTGTATGCTCAGACATCTTGGGTCCGATTCCTCCCTAGGAGTTCTCCCAGATTACGTGATACACAATTCTAGAGGGCGCATTCATCCGGGGTTTACTCTCTAGGTGTGAGTCCAATGGGTCTCGGTGAGGTTTCATGTTATAAAAAAGGAAAGAAACACGAGCCTACAATGAAGAAAATATCCTACTGTTAAAAATAATATGAACCGGGTAGCAGAGTATATACTTACAGTTCGACTTGAACAACAAATTGAAACTGGCTGGCCAATAAATTTACGAAAAGCTTCCTGCACCAACCATAAGACACCCAACATTAGCCAATCAGTCGATACGAAACAGTAACTAGCATTTTCATCCAATAACATCCGCGAAAACAAAATGCAGGGACTGTACTGATACATACCAAAACATATTCTCCGTTTACTTGATAATAAAACCGGGATAACAAAATAAATAAAAATAACAGATAATAAGCAATAAAAAGAAGATTTTTTATGTCATAAACAATAGAAGATAAAGGGAAAAAAATATGAAGTCGTGAGGATCTCACTATTTGAAAACCAAGAAAAGTCTATCATCTGGACGGTACTTTTTTGCTTTTTTAGAAGCAAAAAATGAAACTTTCACATGCCAAAAAAAAATAAAAAAATGGAAATGAACTTCCCGAAAACAAAAGAAATGGAAGCATAGAAACGTACCTTAAGAGCGCCAACAACCGTACGGCAATTAGGCTGGTGCTGAGACCCAGAAAAACGAGTCCCAATATACTCGATCGCGACCAGGTAGCGTTGAATTCCATTTCCCGGGTTCGGACTCATAGATACTTGTTGCTGTTGTTCCTCTTCGTCGGCGCTTATGTACTCGGAGGCGGTTTTTGGGACTTCGGGAGGCCTTTTAGGAGACTCCGAGACACTGTCTAGCAAGTGCTTGGGTTTTTCTGTCATGGATCTAAACAGCCCCGAAGTTGCAAGTAGGGGTTTTCTTTATTCTGGACGTTGGGGGGCTCAGGGTTTAAGGGTTTGGACGCCGTGTTGTTTAGGTTCCGAACCGTTACGTCGAGTGCCTTTTCTGTTTTTTTCTCGGAGGGATTCAATTTCATCTTTTTTGACATTTTCAACAGTTTAGTTTCTTTCTTTGTGAAGAACCACAGATAATCATGGCACTTGCAACTTTTCCAATAAGTGAAGAAATATTTAAAAAGATTCGAGGGATGTAGACAAAAATACATGGATGAACAGGCAGATTGCGTGAAATCCTTACAGACGAGTGAAGTCGTAAAGGGCATATAGAGGTCCAGTATGATCAGATAAGCAAATATCTATATTTATGAGCTGCTATCTCAAGTAACAACATAAGAGCATTCATCTCATTTGCACCATTTCATTACCGTAACAAATCCAAATGGTTGAATAAAGATAGCATTTCCATGGAGAAACAAAATGCTAACATCATCTCTGTGATGCAATCAGGATTCGAGCACAAAACTACAAACCATATCTCAACTAACATTTGGTAGGACTTAAAGGATATGCAAAAAAAATTAAACACGCACCAACTTGAAAATACAATAAATTTGAACAGGAAACGAAGGGGAGGGGGGCCGCGCTCAGCCTATATCTTGACAACTACACCTAAAAACTCTAAAATGCCGACGCTTCTCAGACCAATGGGATAGAATTATCTGTAGGAGGATTCTTTACAGAAATACTCTTCTGAGGGGCAGGGCAGGCATTGAGGGAAAGATTTTTTGTGAGATTGATAAGAGAACTGGGATTGGTAGTTCTCTTGATGCCTCCAGATTCCACCTCAATATTCCTTTCTCCTGTTTTAATGTTCTGTTAAGAGAGACGGAAAAAAAAAAAGAAAAAAAAAAGGAGAATAGCATCAATAAAATTTCAATGCAAGAGCAAAAATGGTTTGTAATCAGAGAACATAAATACGCCTTGATTTCCTTTCGAATGCATGTAAGAGAAACAACACATCCATTACCCTTAACATGATTCTGCTTGATTGGGTGAAGTTTTTAGCTTCCACAACAATTCCAAGCAAAATTCCTTACTATCAGGAAATGACATAAAAGAGTTTGTTTAAGTAAAATTTTATGATATAAAAGAGTTAAGCAATTAAAAGATTAACTATGGTTCAAAAACATTTTTTTTTTATTAAGTAATAATCTTTGTTGAATATGAAGAAACTATGGTTCAAAAACATAAGAGAAGATGAGATGCATATGAAGCAAAATGAGCAGAAGTTGTCCCTTTTTTCTGAAAGTTGTCCCTTAGAATATATAAAAATAAACATTCTTGAAATTTATTTTTTTCCTTCTCGGTAATTTGAGGTAAAAAATAATCACAAGACCCACCTTCCTCTACAAATATCCTTTAGGTCTCAATAAAAGAAAATAAAAACTACTTAAAACAAACACACTATTTCCCTTCCAAAGGAAGGATCTCATAACTTGTTCAATCTTTTTGGTAACTCCTTTTGGAAGAATAAAAAGGATTAAATTCTCTAGGTCCCAATTTTTTTTCTTTTTTTTGATAAGTAAGAGAAAAAGTATTATTGATTCTCTAGGTCCCAATTAAAACAAGGTTGGTCCCTTTTTTTTTTTGGCAAGTACACTGTTGTACCAACAGAAAATAACATAGTAGTGCTGCCATTTTGTAAAAACATTCATGAAAAAAAGAGTCCTCTGCCCTGGGAAAAATTGTAGCATTATTCAAAAGGAAAGCAACTTACAGAAAAATCTCCGTTACTGTACATATCCATTTGCAGAGTTGCTGGCTTACTGCTCTTGGAATGGAGAGACTTCACTCTACTTTCATAAAATTTGAAATCATCTAACAAAGATGTTTTTGCTGTGTAGCTCTTAAAAATACAAAGCATCTGCAAGCCTTGATTAAGTCCAATCTGCAAAGTATAATAACAAAAACAACAGTCCCAATAAATAAGAAGCATAAAATGTTAACAATTCTGAAAGTGGTTCCTTGGGCAATCGGTGGGTTAAAGTTTCATTAATACAAGGTTTTGTTGCTTAGAAACAAAGTTCAAACATATCATAAAAGAGATTCAAATTTTTTTCGTAAGTAATAAAATATTGGCATAGCAAAGTACGCATAAAAGTATACAAGGGGAACACTTGGACACAAAAGAAGATTCAGTAACTAAAAGGTCCGTGGAATCAACACCTAATACAATTCTTTTCATTCAGCTCAGGTAAGTTCTAAATTTTGTTTACTTTTTTCTTTTTATCAGTAAGTTCTGCATGTTGTTAAAAACCATGAGAATGAAATTCTTATTAAATTTTGATATAAAGCAACCCAGTTAACTCAACTATGCTTTAATTTGAATTAAAAGGTGATAGTTTTCATGCATAAATTTTAATTATTAAAAATATATAGAAGTATGCACATGCAATTAGTGTCCAACTTTTAGTCCTTTTGGTTCCTAGTAGTGTCTCAATTTTAAACCGAGCAAGAGAAAAAAATGAAAGATATGCGAAAACATTTTTTTCTAGTAAGTGAGGTTCAAAGAATATTGCATATAAAAAAATGCCGAATCCTTCCAATCTAGGGAGCTGACTCATGATTTCTTCTTTTTAAAGACATGAGACACCAGTTTAACACGTACACTTTGAAAGCAGCAAGCACTTGTAGAGTGCCATAAACAAGGAAAATTGAGTAATACCTCTTGAGTGTCACGGGTAAAGGTTACAGGCCGATTATCATTGTTCTCCAGGATAATGTGCCGCAACTGACCATTAGGAACATCTTTTATTATATGCCATTTCACTGGGAAGAACCCATTCCACTTGTCAAGTTGCCAAAAGTCCATGTCTTTATTAAAGTCCACCTGGCCAACCATCTCAGCAACGCCCACAAACTGTCCACTTCCATTAACCTACAATGAAGAGAAATGGAAAATGAAAGGTGAAGTGGTTATACAACTTTAGGCAACACCTTTTTTTTCACAACTAGTAAATATTTGTTGATAAGTGCAGAAAGTGCAACTCAAGTACAGAGTATACAGGAGATACACAACTTCAGGCAATACTTCAAGGTATATATGGTCATCTTTAATAGATTACATCTATCTGCCCACTTCCAAAAATCAATGTAAGTTAACAGTTACACATAATTTAAAAATAACAAAGAAACACTGAACAAAATCCCAAACCATGACAGTAACGTCTGCTATTTCTATTCAAAAAAATTTTTTATCCTTCTTAACTCTATCTTCTATCTTCCTCCAAGCATTAACAAAAGAATGACCATACTATAATCTTCTAGCTGGCTCTTGAGCAACAAAAGTCTCCAATGAAATAGAGATGAAGCAAGAGCACAGAAGCTAGCTTATTAAAGCATCCTAGTTACAAAATCAAATAATCGGGAAAATTTAGACTTATGCCCCATTTGGATAGTGAAAGTATTTCATTTGATCTCATCTTATCATTACAACTTTCCCAAATTTTCACATAAAATATAATAAACAATTAAGTTTTTTCAAATCCCATAACAATAATAATATTAAAAAATAATATTCTAACAATATTTTATTCAATTTTTAACTTTTATCTTAACTCATCTCATCTTAACTCACCATCCAAACGGCACCTTAATAGTCACACATAAAATGTGTTTTAAACAATAAAAATGATAAAACATGTGATTTACCCAGCAAAAAAGGGCAAGATTTATTGCAAAAGAATACATTTTCAACTCACCGAAAAGAAAAGAAAGATTGGACACCTGCTACTTTTCTCAGCGGCTTTTGCTTCAGCATCACGGAATGCTGCATCTAGCTTCTTATTTCCATTTGGGGTACTAGACCAAACATCGTACTTAATGCTCTTATGAACATCATCTTCACTGTAAGACTTGATGATGTAGAACTTAGCATTTTCATAATCAGT
This sequence comes from Carya illinoinensis, assembly GCF_018687715.1. Taxonomy (NCBI): domain Eukaryota; kingdom Viridiplantae; phylum Streptophyta; class Magnoliopsida; order Fagales; family Juglandaceae; genus Carya; species Carya illinoinensis. Next base: position 36,692,053 of record NC_056757.1, read on the forward strand.
TTGAAAATCATCAAGGTTGTATTGATCTCTACGGACAGAGAACCCAAATGCTTCCTTTTCACCCGATGAGTCTAAAGGTGTGCTATTGGTGTGTGCCCTAGGACCACGAGTTAGTTCAGTCAAGGCTTCAAGTTCTCCAGTCCAGTTGTATTTGTCTCTTGACTTGTACCTGTCATTTAAATTCCCTGCTCTCCAATTTGGTCTGTAGTTCACTTGACCATTATGCGGTAGCAGACCTTGTTTTTGGTAAGTAAATGATGAAAACTTTCCAATCGGATGGTAATCCTTCAAAAGGCCTTTTGAGAAGTCAGAACCCACATAAGGCACCTGAAACATTAAATGTTCAACTAATAAAAAACAATTCTATCACATAAGAGAGTCCATGATTGAAGGTAATGATAACACCTTCACATATCAATTCCAACAAAAGTATTCTTCCTGATAAATTAAAAAGAATCTTTAATAACAAAGTTTTTTTGATAGGGATGACTGAAACAGATTTAGGGCAAGTAGAATGCAATAGACTTCTCTAACTGCAATAAATGACAGCGCATCCAATTTAAAGAACTTAACCCCAAGGATAGGATAGATAGAGAGGCAATGCCATAATAATCTTAAATATTTTGCTAAAAGTTTAATTATAGTTTATGGAATGGTTATGCCTTCGATAATTTGTTTTTATAAGAATATTTATTAAACCACATAATTAGGCATGAACCAAGTACACAGGGAGTATACAAGAGAAAACACCTAATTACAAGCTATAGGAGCTGGAAAGAGCAGCAAAGAAATCATGAAAACTAATCCCATCCAATACAATAGCCGACGCCCAAAGTAACAATTTATGGGAAAACAATCTCTAATTCCTCCCAATGAATGTTCTATATTTTCAAAACAACGTTCGTTCCTCTCATTCCATATACACCACATAAGACATAATGGCACCATCTTCCAAACAGCCAAAATTTGGCAATTACCCTGGATTCCTCTCCAACAAGCCAATAGATCCACCATCATCCTAGGCATCACCCAGGCAATACCAAGCCTATCAAAAATCTCATCCCACAGAACTTTTACCACTTCACAATGGCATTCAATAAATATAATGAATAACAAAGTAAATTTCTTGCCAAAAAAAAGTTAGTATAAAGTAATGAATAATAAACAGGGTCCAATATATTACCCCGAAACATCAAAATTAGCATCATATTTTTATGAGGGTGCTTCAAACATAAAGTACCTTGTTTACTGTCCTGATAGGTTGTGTATGAGGAAGAGACTTCGAAATTTTGCTAGCAGTGTTGCCATTTGCTTTCATAGGGTAAAAGTCATTTGACTTTGCAAGAGGAGTAGAACCTGAAGCACATTTTACATTTGTAACACCAGTGGCGGTTCCATTTGGAACATCCCCAACAAATGTCGGGTCCCATGAATAACAAGGCACAGCTTCTGATCCATAGGAAACAGGTTGCTGAAGATATCCCGAGGAAGGAAAATATTGTTGTTGACCAGCACACTGGCCACCAGCACCCACAAGAGATCCAGAAGCAAATTGGTTATAGCCCGGCAGATAATAGACCACTGAACCATTGTCTTGAATACCCTGGAGTAAAATCCAATGAAGAAGGAAACAGCCACTAACTTCAATTATTAATGCCATGTTTGCAGTATATAAATCAGTTTCATCAGAAATTTCACAAAATATGTGTGGCAGAACATACTGTCTGAGAACCATCTCCTTTAAGATTATAATTATCATCCGACTGAGTAAAGGATCCATTACATCCTGCAAAATGACAGAATACACAAAATATTCCCCTATAAAAATGAATAGAAAGCTGATAATTCAGAATCATAATATTTAATACTAACAGGCTCAACATCATCTGCAAATTGAACAAACAAATTGGAACTTCCCAGAAAGTTTTCCACATTTGCTAGATAATTCTGAAGAAATAGGGTAAAACCCTTTCTGTCCATATATCAGTAATGAGCTGTCTCAGATGTTATATTTGGGCAAAGTGTAGAGCTAGATATGGTAATAATGCAAGGGTGCTGAGGCTGGTACAGTGTTTTTCTCAAACATTCAGATTATACTTCCGCAAGTAAAGATATCACACATTATTGATAAGCTGTCTTTTATATATATATATATATATATATATAATCTGTCAGTAGCTGTTTTCATTAGAACCCTTTGAGGCATTATTTATATTCAACCTGCTATCTGACCACAAACAGACCCTTGTGAGGCAATGCATGTCCAACAATACATCTAATGTGCTATACTAAAAGCAGGGCCATATACACAAAATAACTGCTAACCCAGGATCCACCATTCAACTAAACCCAGAGATGGAATAGGCAGAATCCTTATCCCATCATAATTAAACCAACCTCTAAGTCCCAATCATTCTATGGCTGTCTCAACTCCATACTTCAGAAGCTCTTAACTATATTTCACCCAAACTAATTCTAGATATCAATGTTTTTTTTTTTTTTTTATAGGTAATTACAGATATCAATAGAGACATCTGCAATGGAATGCCCTTCGCCATAGGTGACATAGGAAAAGTCGATAGTCAGTGTTACACCCTTAGTAAGTGTTCTACCTGAAGAAACTATGGCTCCCACGTCAGAGTTGAAGGAAAATGGTGTAACACCGATGTCTAAAGGAGATGTAGGGTCAGTCGAAGTTGCACATAAAGGGTCACCGGAGGTGAAGGAACTTGATGTACTGTCGAGACTTGCTGCCAACCCAGAACCTCCAATAGTGACCATGACCTCACCATTGCAGAGAACCAATGGAGTTGTTGAAGAGGGTGGGGGGGAAAATATGTGTTTGTCGTTAGTGCCTTGCGAGGATGAATGTTTAGGGCCTAGTGTTCAGTTGGGAACTGTGTCTAGGGAAGATGTTGTCCCCTTGTTATCTCTTTCTCCGTTAAACAATATAGCTGGATCATCATTGGATTGGGTTTTGCAAAAGGTTAATGAGAGACTGTAGTGTGTGGGGGTTACATTTGTAGGGTTTGATGACCAATTCACAGCTCTTCTCACTACAATTGAGGTGGGTCACTCGCTTGAAACAAATTCAAGATTTAAGAAGAGCAGGAAGTTAAAGTGTCTTACTTGGACAATCAATTATGAAGCAAAGGGAGATAGTACAAGTCAAGGGAGGATTAGAGGGAAGGCATAAAGCCTTCCTCAGTCCTCGTAGGATCATTCGGGTGGAGTATTAATTGTGTGGAAAACAAAGGGTTGGGGTAGGTACAGTGACTTGCTTTGCTTTGGAGAGGTGTGTTTTTTCCCAACAAGGCTTGGTGTATATCGGATAGGTTTCTAATTTCCCCCTCTTGGGCAATGTTCATTAGGGGCTCTTAATTATGGGTTAGGTGATCTCTCTTGTATACACTCAATGTAATTGGTTACGCCTAGTGATATTAATATATGTTTACTTATAAAAAAAAGATATCAATATTTTTTTTTTTTAATATATGTGGGTGTCTGGGCAGCTTACGTGCACCTTGACTAATCTCATGAGCCCCTGAAGTTAACGGCTAGGTAAACCTCCAGTGGCTTTGAAGGGACTCGAACTGGTGATCATTTGGGAGCAAACCCAAGACCTGACCAACTGAGCTACCCTTCAGGGTTAAGATATCAATATTCTTTTGATAATTACATTGAAAACAAAATATCTTAGTAAAAAATGAGAGAAAAAATTATTTTAGAATATATTCTGCATGTAAATATCTGAACAAGCAAACAAATTACTTATTTATTTTTTTGCTTATCCTGGAAGAGAACTTTTTTTTATGAGTTTATCTTGATAGACAATATTATTATAATGATAGACCTTTTACATCACAAAGCAGCACATGATTTGGTTTATGGGACCAATTACATAACACAGAAAATATCAGTCCAAGCGTTCTATGCAGCTTTGTCATGCCCCATTACATATGATTTGTCAAAAAACTTCAAGAGTTCTAGAGATTAATGTTGTGGACGAAGAACCATTTTGACATCTAACCTGGGTAATAATAATTGTAACAGCTAGTAGGTGGATGGAAAACACCCTGCCCTCCAACTGACTCATGATCAGTCTCACCTTTGGTGCTAGAGGTAGCATCTGCTGAAGATGGTATAGAGGAGGTTGACTTAGATGGTACCCCATCATTTCCAGAAATCTGCAAGAAATACATGTTTTAACACAGCATAATCTCATTTTTTTTTTTAATAAGTAAATATGCCAAATTATATCAAAGAGTGGTAGGGGCACAACCCAAGTACACAGTGAGTATATAAAGGGGAGCACCTAATTAAAAAAAGTCGGACAAGAATTCACAAAGTTTATAAAAGGAAGAGAAGCAGGTATTGTAGTGGGCAGTGTCTAATCACATAGAGAAAAAATAATCTCATTGCATTATAGAACTAATAAGTTAGAAAAGGATAAATTTAACTGATACAAGTAGCAACTACTAACTTAAAAAGATGACAAAAGGTTTTGAACCTCAATGATTTTCAAATTTGTAGCCAAACTCTAAGTTGAGAAAAATGCAGCAAACGAACAGAATTTGAAACAGAAACAAAATAGGAGGACAAATTTGAATAGTTAAATATGACATACCACTTCTTGCTCACGCAATTCTATAATAGATTCCAACTTCAAACCTCCTGCAGCCCCAGGCTCAGCTGGAATATATAGTTAAGTAAATCATCAAAGCCTAAATGAAATTTTTTGACTTGCCCCCAAAACAATGATCTTTTTCCATAAGTCCACAAAAATGAAATTGACCGTTGCAACATGATCAATTCAGGCTGTGGCCATGAGGTCAATTCAGAAAATTAAACCCACCCCATCAATCAAAAAAATCAAATCCACGGTATGTGGCCAGTCTAACATCTGAAAAGTATTCGCAAATCCACACTACCTCTTGAATAATGGCTTACACTTGGAATATCAACTGTTTGTAAGAGAGGGATTCTTCTTTTCCATCAAGATCACAAAGTTTGATGCAATTTTCAAATTTACACGTCCAAATGTTCAATCTTCCAATGCCAAAGACAGATTGGGTAGATAAAGCCAATTCTATTGCAGTACAAACAGCCCAGATCTTATTATTGAATTAGTAGCAAGTATATACCTAAAAGATTCAATTTTATACTTGGACATAGAAGCTAAGATCATCAAACAGAAGACTACAGGATACATTTCTCGATACTCTTTTCACCAGCCATTGTCTATCTTCAAAATTCGAATTCCCCTACAATTATACAACAGAGAAGAAAAGAAAGAAAGTTAGAAAAAAGCAAGCGGCCTAAGTCTTTAAGTAAGGCTTTGTTTCCCAACAGAACACTGTTTCGAATAGAGGAAATCTTACTAAAATTGTCGATAGACTTCAAACCGGAGGAATCGCGGAAAAGAATAATTAATTTTTAACCTTACAACGTTAGAGCAAGTAAAATTAACTTTAAAAAATTATGAAGTTATCAAATAAAAATATGAATTGAATAAAATAAAACGCGCGTATAATAATGTATCTAATCTAACGCACGAGGCTCACATCAGCACACCTGTCAAAACAGTACGCACAGAAAGGAGACTTAAATGACAACCTAAATAAAAACCCAAGGGTTTATTATATGCGTTTATATTTCTAAACTCTCGCACCAAGGAAATGTATCAGATATAATAAATAAACTATTTTTAGATATTATTTATAACTCTCCAAATTTTTACAAACTATTTTAAAAATCCACCAAATTTTAGATATCATGAGACGGGCGGAACTTCGGCCGAATTTCTAAAGCTACGTAACGGAGAAGTAAGCCCAAAGAAGCACAAAAGTTTCGATCTTTTTCGTGAGAAAACCTTTGTTTAGGTGCCGAGAATCTACGAGAAGAGAAATGAAAGTAACGCAACCCTAACATATAGAGAAATTCCGAGCTATCTTTGATCAGCGGTCAAAAAGATCACAAAATAAAACTTTGTTTGCAAATTTGAGAGAGGGAAAGAGGTGGAGAGAAACGTTTCAATCAAGGAGACGGACAGAAGAGCTCGAGAAGGATCTCTATCACACAGTAACACTTGATAGTAAAAAAGGTGGAAAGAAAGGAAAGCGAACGTAACAACTAAAACAAACCTATAAAACGAGGATCAACACGGCTCGGCACGATATGAGTCGGAAAACCGCTTTTTTCCCGAAAAGCGGTTTCCGATGTCAGAGGGAGAAAGAGAGGGAGAGAGAGAGAGAGAGAGAGAGAGACAGGCAGTGTAGCGAGGAGAAGGAAGAGAGAAACCCTTAGCGGTGGATTGGACGGCTAAGATTTGTTCAAACTTTAGTGTAAGATGGATTTGGAGCGTTGGATGAGGAGGTCAAATTAAACAAGGGCCGATCAATGTTTTGGGGACTGGGCTCAGTTTGTATGGACCGAAAACGGCTTCCAGCGTAAAAAATAGCCTAATTACTAATATATTCATTATTTATATATTTAGGAATATAAATATTAAAAAAATTATATTTATAATTTTAAAGTATCGAAGTGTATATTTTTTTAAATAAAATAAGAAGATATGAAATATACATGAAGTAGTATTTATTATAAATAATAGAATATACGAAATTTATGTACTCTAAAATTATATCTAAAATTATTTTTGTTTATAAATATAAAATATGAAAATATATAAAAGGTTTAGAGAAATTTGATTGGTTTCAATTAAATTACTAACTATGGTTAAAATTTTGTTAAAAAAATACTAGGAATGCCAAATTTTGTGTTGGCACTAATAGCCGGAATTGCCTCAGTGGCACATGATACACCTGCCATTCTCTTCTACTTTTTTTTTTACACATCCTCTCCCTCCCCTTTTTCCTTCTAAAAGACCACAAGGCGAGCTCATATGAGGCAAGTCCAACCCAGCTGGATGGCGCTAAGGCCACCCGACCTTAAAGCTGACCTACAACCATAATGGGACGAGAAAAACCAAAGGCAAAGATGAAGAGAACTCATCGTCCCATACCCACTTCTGACACCTAACACTCTAAAATTTGAGCGAGTGGTAAGTATGGAAAGTCCTTGATCTTTTGATACTAAGTATGGAGAAGCTTGACGATATACACTCACGAGATAAACAGATTAGGAAGTTACGCTACATTAATAGCGCTGATCAGCCTGAACCCAAACTCCATCTCACATTAATTGCACCACTCTAAGAATCACACTGTATTAAAAGATTCTAAGTGATAATTGAGGAAACATATGTTCTCTAAGACAGGATATGGGTTGTCCTTCTTCAAAAACTCAGTATAAAAGCTAATCCCCATATATAAAAACTCTCATTGATTTTTCTATACTCTTACACAAATTATTAAGGAGATACTAACTTAAACATTAGAGACTCATCAGCCTCCATCAAAGTCCCTATGTTTTCTTTAAATACATAGATCATAAATTGAATCCGGCCAAAAAATATACGAAACACGACGTTACCTACTAATTCAAGATTATGGTTGCAATTGGAATTTGGGCGGTCTCCCGTAATTTTATGGTAGTTGAATAAACAGAAAAATGGGCAAGCATGATGATTGTTATGGATCATTATTTACGTATCAATCAAATGCCCAAAAACCACCAAATAATATAAAACAATAGATTTTCTCTGATTAATATTTATGACTACAAATATTTGTTAGATTCCTCATTAATTTGACGCCATACATTTTGATAAAAAGTTAATAAAATAATACCTATCTATGAATGTGCTCCTACTTTCTACTTGTACTTAAGTCGTGTCGAGTTTGACATGAGCAACAGCAATGATCACATCTCCAGGGCAGGGTATACAAATTAAAACACCATGTGTAATATTCATACAACTATAATAATATAAGTATACGTACAGAGAATAAAATCCCAATTCAAGACACCACTTGAACTTTAGAATAAAAAAAAAAAAAAAAAAAAAAAACCAGTCTTTAAAATCAAAGATCTTGCTTTAACTTAGGGCAATCTATCTCTTTCTCTAGTTTCTTTATTTGTTGATCAGGAACATCAATGGAAGACGATGAAGATTGGTAGTCCAATGAGTGACGAGGGAACTCTGATAGCATTTGTACCACCTCTCTCATGGTGGGACGTTCAATGCTATTTTCTTGGGTACATAGCATTGCAACAAAGAACAAGTGCATTACTTCGTCTTTGGCCAACATTTTTAACTTGGGATCAACAATGCCCATGGCCTCTTCCTTGCGACACCTTGTTACCCTTTTGGTCCATTGTACAATATCCACTCCTTCGCCGAAATCTCCCACTGGCCGATGCCCTGTGAGGAGCTCCAGGAGAACAACCCCAAAACTATACACATCGCTCTTCTCATCAACCCTCAATGTGTATGCATATTCTGCAAAGACCAAGAAAATGTTCATTCCTTTATTGATATTTGGTAGCCAATAAGATGATATGTCCTTGGATTAAGAAAAATAAAAATATTATCTGAGATTCTAAGGACAGTCAACCATCACACTTAATAATGAAAAAGTTATTTAAAAAATCAACGACATAATCTCAAATTTACGGAAAGGAAAAAGAGACCATATTAGGTGTAAGACGAAAGGAGATTCAACTTGCCAAAAGAGAACAAAGTAGGCCAAAAGAGAGGAGGGGAGTGGGAAGACTTTCCACGTAAGACCAAAAAACAACTCGACAACATGACTCCAAAATCTGAAAGAAATCTAAAACAAAACAAACACGTCGTGCTAACATGGTTGCATGTCGGTTAGCTTTCACGCCACTCAACGCTCTGTACGTTACGTAAAGCATCACTGTCAGGGCGGACTCAGCAGGAGGCACACTCACATTTATAATATCATTGTTGGTGTGTGCGTCAGAGATTGACTTGTCAGTTACTCATATCAGAGTAAGCTGAGTGTCCCCACAACCCCTCCCTCTGGCTCTGGGCACAGAATGAAGAGTTGGCAGTTTGGTTACCCCCAAGAAATTCTTCACTGCTCTTCTCTTGTTTGTCTCCGCCTCTAATTGAACTTGAAATTTTGGGTATTTGGTTTGCATAGATAACCTAGTGGTGTACGCGCATACATGATCAGGATATTCCTAAGCTAGCTAGAACGGATGAGTACCATAATCTTCGGACGTATATATGCAGATTGCAGAGATTTGACAGTTCGACAATTCACAAAAAATATAAGGTTTGACATATAACAAGCAGAGAGCAAAAATGGAACGTACCAGGCGCAATGTAGCCATAAGACCCTGCAATTGCTGACATGCATTCCGACGCGCCGCCGTCGATCAAGTACTTGGCGAGTCCGAAATCGGCGACGTGTGCTTCAAAGGTCGAATCCAACAAAATGTTATTGGATTTCACATCCCGGTGAACGATCAGTGGTGAACAATCATGGTGAAGATAGGATAGGCCTTTGGCTGCTTCAATTGCCACTTTATACCTCAAATTCCAACCCAAGAATGCGCCTTTTTTGCCGTGCAGTGCCTCGCCCAAGCTCCCGTTTCTCATGTACTCGTAAACGAGGAGATTAGTCTCCTTGTTAGAACAGAATGCCAGCAGTCTCACAATGTTTCGATGCCTAATGTTGCCTAGTGTTTGAATTTCTGCTCGGAAGCCATGGTCATGGCTGTTTGAGCCAAACCCAAGAAGCTTTTTGACCGCGATCTCAACCCCATCGGGCATTTTTCCGTGGTAAACAATCCCAGCTCCGCCTCTTCCAATCACATTGCCATCTTTTACGCATTGGAGGATATCAGATACCTTGAATTCAACCTTTTGGAATGCGGTCAACTTCCATGAATCCGGACCATTTCTCTTCCATGACTTGGCCTTGATCATGGCAGCAACAGCGAAAAGTAGAGAGCATATCAAAAGGCCAAGCGCAAATACCAGCTTAAAATCTGCAGAGGCTTTACTGGGTGTGTTTGTGATTGCAGTGAAGTTGCAAGGATTGTTTAGTAGGGAACCGCAAAGTTGAGAATTACCCGCGAAAGAGGAAGCGTTAAAGCAGGTGAATTGGCCAAATTCCGGTAACTTGCCGGAGAAATCATTGAAGGAGAAATCGGCGTTTGTGAGGCTTTTCATCGCTCCGATTGATCTGGGTATTGTTTGGCTCAAGTGGTTTCTGGACAAGTTTAGGTAACTCAGTATACGGATGTTGGAAATCTCTGGTGGGAGTGAGCCAGAGAGGTTATTCTGACTCAGGTCGAGGTATGTCAAATGGTAACAATTTCCAATTTCGGGTGGGATTGAAGCGGAGAGTGAATTTCGACTCAAGTCCAGTTTTACCACCTGAAGGAGTCCTCCTACAGAAGAAGGGATTGGACCAGAGAATTGGTTTCCACTAAGTGAAAGGATTTGGATGGAAGATAAATTTGAAAATGAATAGGGTAAAGGACCAGACAGGAGATTGTTTGACAAATTAAGTTGGCTTAATTTAGCCGGCTTTGAGGAAATATTAGCATTCTCTGCCAAGGTTCCTGATAGGTAGTTGTTTTGCAATGCCACAAAATTGAGCTGAGGCAAGTATAGGAACCCATTTGGAATGCTACCATTCAAGTAATTGTTGCTCAGTCTCACTCTCGTGAGGCTTGAACATGTCCCCAGTCCTTCAGGAATCGGCCCAAAGAGGAAGTTTTTTAAGAGAATTAGTATTCTGAGTTGATTTGAAAAACACAAGTTCCGAGGGATTGTACCAGTGAGCTTGTTTGTGGACAAATCGAGCACTTGAAGCTTTCCATTTTGGCCGAGATTCTCGGGGATCACACTGGTGAAGTTGTTCGTCCACAGCATAAGAGTTTCCAAATTTGGAAAGTCGGCGATGTAATCCGGTATAGACCCATGTAGTCTGTTCATGAACAGATTAAAAAGCTTGAGCTGTTTAAGATTGACAAACTCCGGCGGGATTTCACCTGTCAGTGCATTGTTGGAAAGATCTAGATTCACCAGGTTTGTCAAGTTGCCTAACTGCTTTGGAATTGAACCCGAAAGTAGATTGCTATGCAAGTAGAGAGTGTCGAGCGCCTTCAAATTCCCCAGCTCGCTTGGAATTGGCCCATCCAATTCACAGCTAGAAAAATCCATGTGAACCAGATTCGCCAAGTTACCAAACTCCGCTGGGATCCCACCTTCAAATACATTGAAATAGCCCAAGTACATCTCTCTCAAGTTAGTGAGATTGCCCAACTCGCCTGGGATTTCTCCGTGAAGATCGTTGCCAGCAAGCGAAAGATACTCCAAGCATGCAAGATTTCCATAGCTTTCTGGGATTCTGCCAAAGAAAAAATTGCCTCCAAGATCCAAGTGCTGGAGGTTCTTCAAGCTCGTAATCCCAAGCGGAAGAAAGGCAGTGAAGTTGTTGTTATAAGCATCAAACACTTCTAAGTTGGCAATGCTCGAGTAGTTCCAATCCAAGCCGCCATTAAACCGATTGTTTGAGATATTTAGCCAACGAAGACGGTCCAAATTTGCAATCTCAATGGTACCTGTGAAGTTATTTCCAGCAAGAGAGAGGTTGGTAAGCCGGTCAAGTTTCAAAATTAGAGGGGACACAGAGCCATACAGATTCATATCTGTCAAGTCTAATGAAATAACACGTCCCCTTGAGCATTGAATTTCAGCCCATGAACAAACTGAGCTAGGATTCGAAGAATTCCAAGCACTCAGAACGGAGTCAGAGAACTTAAATCCTTTTTTAAGTGTGACTAAGACTTGGAAATCACTAGCTAAGGAAGAAGCAGTGGAGGTACCAAGAAGAGAGAAAAGTGCCACAACAATGAAAGGGACCATATTTTTTCAGAATATCTTCAAGAAGATTGAGTTTTGATAGACATGAAGCAAAGAGGACAAGATTTAAGCGCTTGGGAAAAAAGAGAATTTTTTGAAAAGGAAGGGAATGCAATGGGAATCGAAGAAGCTGGGAGTGAGTATGGGATTAATGAATCAAACATCTTCCTAGAAGGAACCTTCGAATGCATGGAAGAAGCTATGCCTCTCCTTTTCTCTCTCCTCTTTTCTTTTCCTTTTCCTTTTCCTTTATTTGAGAGGACTGGAGAAGATGATAAGAAGATGACATTCTGCTAGCAATGGTTTGGTTCCTATCTGTATTTCTCTTTGTTAATCTTCTTTAGGCAAAGCTAAGAGGGAAAGAAAAGCAGAAGAAAAAGAATGGGAGAGAAGAGGGATCGTTCAATTTCCTTGAAGTAAATAAAGTAAAATAGAAAAGAGGTTGGTTAACAGAAATTTAAAGTCCAGATTAGAGGGAGAAAAGTAATGTTGGGTGCTCTCTTTCTTTATTTATATGACAAGAATGCCCTTTACCTTTAATTAAAGGATGCTCTTTATTGGTTTGAATGAGAGAGATAATGGAATTGCACTTTCCATCATTCAGAATGGCTCAACTGTCCTGATGCTTTTGTGCAATGACTATCATGCAGTCCTTATTTTCCAATGAATAAATGATGCAGAATAGAGAACAAGAAAGAAAAGTAATGCGATTTTGTGTATTGCCCCAGAATGTGACTCAAATCTCAGCTTTATTTTGCATGCTGGCTTCTTACGACCAGAAACAATCAATTTTGCAGAAAACTTCAGCCTAAATCATGATTAAACTTATGGTGCAGAAGAGTGGACTCCTTAAGCCAATCAATACGTTCTAGCAGGCTTGCAACTTTTTTTGTGATATTCTTCCGCTAATACAGAAGCAGAAAGTACCCATTTTTCTTTGAAAAATTCATTTGAGAACAGAGCATCATTCTTTTTTCTTTTGGGTAGTAATAAAAGGGCATGATTCACGGGCAAGAGAATACTTCTTCTTAGTCTAAGGCAGAGCTTGCAAAATGGTTAGCTTGTCATATTTCCCACTTCCTATATAACATCATTCCGAATAATATAGTTGAAAAAATAAGAATCATTATCAATTGTTTGGAAGAACTTAGTATTATAATCAAAACACCATATTGACATAGTGAAGAGAAGATCTAAGCAACAGTAATGGAGCTAACATTATTAATGTAATCTTTGTCATGACATAATAGTATTATTATACGCATGAAAAGTATATAAGCATCTTGATTATGCATGGAAGACCTATGAAAAAACATTATGATATACCCTACATCGGTAATCTTCTATGACTCCCTGTCATAATCACATGCCTCCCTCATCAAATGGTCCAATCATTTTTGCACACCCTAGATTGTGTATGCTTAGGTATATATTCATATTCACAAGGTTTATTTTTCATCCTACGCTAGAAAAAGAGGGGCATATTTCTACTGCCTAGAGTTTCTCATTTCTCCTTTTTAAAATCTTGAGTCGGAAACTTGTGCCTGCAACAAACAGAGGTTGTAAGAAGTAAAAGATGATGATTATTAATATATTACCAAGGTGTTGAATGATCAATATATAATTATGTTGGATTGAATAGGTTGCTTGGAAGAAGGAAGCAGTGGAAGCTTTTCTTTCTTTCTTCAACTTTATTCCTTCACCTTCCGTGCCCTACAGGGCCGGGACAAGTCTCTATGTAATGCGGCATATTTTGAGAGCTTTATTAGAAGATGGAATAGTCTTAAAGAGAGGGCTGAAAAGTAAAAGCATTGATAATCTGCTATGATCTTCTACTTCAAAAGAAACACAAGAAAAATCCATGACCGCTTCCTCACATGGAAAAGAGTGCTCTTGTATTGACCTGAACTCATTCACAACCTTTATCTCTCCCTCAAAAGAAAAATCCATGCCTCCCTCCCCCCATACATGGGAAAGAGCGCTCTTGTATTAACATGAACCCCTTACCCCCCCCCCCCCCCCCCCCCCCTCTCTCTCTCTCTCTCTCATGTGGGCTTTGTCATATAATAGTGGTTTGGCTCCACCTATGCTCCATGCTCTGTGTGAAATTGAGGGGCAGGCCTGCCCTTTTGAAGGGTCACTGTCTGCAGTCTGGCTCTATCCTGAGCTGGAAACCCCTCATATCGTAAACAGTTTAGCTTTGCAATAGCACTACTTGAGGAGTATTGTTATATGTAAAGTCCAAAGAGGGAACTTCTCTATTGGCGGAAAGGCCGCAGTACTTGATCAGTTAGTTAGGCTTAGTTTACGTGGCAATTCATATTGCAGAGCTGGCAGCTCATCCGGTAGCTTAACCGACGTTCTGTAATGATTAGTTATAGCTGAAACGTCTTAGTTAGATATATAGTTAGCATTGATTATTAGTATGAACGCCAAGAATGGAAAAAACAATATTATTATCCAATTAACATTGCATGGTATGAACGCCAAGAATTAATGAGTCCAGTTATAGATCAAAGACATGAAAGCTGATATTCAGGCCGCAGTCACGCTTGAAACCTTTGAACACCTTTGGCAATGCCCCAAATAGCTTTCCTTCAAAAGATGGCTTGCTTGACTTACTTAAAGGACAAAGGAGGCATCTTGAGATGGTGGCCACGGTCCTTCCTTATTCTCATCCGTCCGTTTATAAAGATAAAACCGAAAAAAAAAAAAAAGGAAAAGGGAAAAGGGCGGAGGCGGCGGTACGTGGGGTTGGTTGAGGAGGACTTGCATTATTTGGCTCCAAATTAAGTAAAACTAGAAGGGGTTCAGCTAGCCCCACCAACTATATATTAAGAATAAGCATGCACCACATACACAGCACTATTCCGCATTTCCTGATTTCCTTGGGAGAAAAGAGACAGGATTAATGGAAGCGATCAGTTTTCTTTTTCTGTGCTATACGTACATGATTGGCCGGCAAGTAATTTCAGTTCAAACAATCATTTGAATGAAGAAACCAAGCATAACTAGTACTACGTACGCATGTGATATATACCGCCATGCATGCATCTATTCACCACCAAAAGTGACACCTTTAATTGATATAGAAAGAAGCGAGTGTTTCACTCTGTAGTACAATTATAAGGTTGTTGAAGTTAGCCCCTTGGTTCAAGTACTGTATGCACAAACTACTCGATCGACAAAGCGACCTCACACCGCGCTGATTGAAAAATGGAAGCACAGCTATCTAGTTGTATGTATCATAGCAGTGACTGGTTGCTTTCGTTGGAATCGCACCCAAAATATACAAAGCTCAAAGACATATATGTTGCTGACTTTCCTTTTAATTACCATTTTCTCCCTTCGAGTTTTAAGGCTCTTCCATGGCCGGTACCCCCACTTAATTGAATTTTCATTATATCAGTCCGTACCACAACTGTTACAGGAGAAGTCTCTCTCTCTCTCTCTCTCTCTCTCTCTCTCTCTCTCTCTCAAACACACACACACACACACACACACACAACCAGTTACCATGAATTCCTTTTGCATGGCCTGATTTGTGAGATGGGTGTAGGTGGACTTAATTAAGGCTATTTCTTACGTATGGTTTATGTATGTCAAGGTTAATTTATCCAACTCCACCAACATCAACAGATATACAAGACAGACATTTAATTAGGTGAGTGGGGATCTTTAGACATGTGTATTAGAAACATGCATGCAGTCGCGCGACAAATCGAACATCATATATAATATGCATGCAAATGCTTTGTTTATAATATATTGAAATCTTACCTTTCGTTTCATTGTAAATACCTCCAAGACCAGTATCTCCTAGGAAGATTATCTAGGATTATGACGCACTTTTCTACCTAGTCTCTGTAACGTACGTTGTCGGGGAATAATTCATTAATCGAATATATAGGATATTCTTCTCAAATTACATGCAAAAGAAACCTCTTTAAGTACGTCATGAGGTTTTGTGTCCTCGTTCGGTTTTAAAACTCTCATTCCTAATAATTCTAACTTAATTTGTTTCTTTATTAATTATTAAGACACCCCATATATGCAATACCCAACACCCACGCGAAAATTTATTTGTTTGAGGTCTCTGTCGATCTTTCACATGCACAACACCCAAAAGCACAAAAAATCTGACAATCTAATGGAATTATTCCAACACCACTATATATATATATATATATATATATATATATATATATATATTCTTAGTCTGGTCTTCTTAATTAATTATAAACCCTCCTTTTTTCACAGACTATATATTTTTATATGTAACAGTGTCATGATTTTGTCAAAAGCATAAAAGCGAAGTTCATAAATCTTGACCACATAAAACTTATATATTTAAATTATGTGAAAGTGAGGATTTCAAGTACGTTTCAAAAAAGATAGGATAATATTACATACAGTTGTGAAATTGTAAACATTACACAATCGCTTTGAAAAAGAGTAGGGTCTACGATTAAAAGGTTTTTTTTTTTTTTCATGTAGGTTCTATATTAATTATTTTTTTCAAAGTAACTTGCATAATCATAACTGCAAATATCATTTCTCAAAAAGATATATTGATTGAAATTGATCCATTGACCCAATTAGAGATCATCCTATATGTAATTGCAAGGAATATTTTTTTTTTCCCTCACAAGCTAGTGTGCTGAAATAGTATTGCATCATGATGAGATCAAGGCGACTACTATATATATATATATATATATGTGCATATAATTGATCACACACGTCACTTTTTATTAATTTTTATTTTTCTGGTCTAGGTCACAGCATACATAAGAGGAATAAAATATTAATTTACCATAACTAGTGTAGGAAAAAAGGGGAATTTAATATTGATCAGTGGGTTAAGTACTTAGTACTGGATTCATGTCGATAATGATCATGATCTGATCGATCTTTACGTTTTAATTTAACATTATGCTTGCTGAGGTGGAAAAGTTGTATCCATCGGTCAAAAGATTTTTATCTTATTAATGTAATTACGTATATTATTGTTGTCTTTTTTATCATTATTATTATTATTTTCTAGAGATCTATACATATATATATATATATATATTTATATATATGTTAATATATAATTTGAAATGGATGATCGTTTAGAGGATCACCGAGTACTACTCAATATATTATATATATAATTCAAAGTAATATTTTTCCTGGGTCTTGCAGAATCTGCATGAAAAGTCGACCCACATGCCTTGCTCTTGGCCGGTCAATATTGATGATCCCCACATGATCGTGACTTCTTGACCCAAATAATAAAAATAATCATTATCACTCATAAGTCCAGTCATGTATATCATGATTACCAGTGCTTCTTGCTTAATTAATTAATTCATTCATGATCCTGCCCTCTATCTATACTAATTAATTTAGGTTTTTAGTTTTAATTTGCTTCCCAATTATCGACAGTTGCCATGTATTGACGGTTGAGTTTTATTATATACAAGTACAATCGCGTATTAATCTATATATCAATATTGATTTATTTATACTTAAAATTTAAATTAATACTATTTTTAATAAAATTTACTTTTTAATCAATTACATCACATTGGTATACAGATTAATGCACAATTATACTTGCAACTATATTTTTCCTTAACGGTTTCTATATATTGATAGTTGTCGTATTTTTTAGGTTATTTATTTCTAGAAAATCAGTTACCTTAATTATATGAATCTGTATAATTTGTATAATTAATCTACTTACCTTTTATATATGTTTTCATACTTAGTCTCATGTACATCTATATATTTGTAAAGTGATATACAAATGGATATACAATTCTAAATGAAATGAATATAAAGCTCTTAATGAAAATTATACATGATCTCTCAATTTTTAACATGTATAAAAGGTAAGTAAACTAATTATATAAATTAGATATATTCCTAGAATTAAGGTGATTGATTTTCTAGAGATGAAAAATCTGAAAAATATAACAACTGTCAATATATGGAAACTGTCAATACCAATATCCTTTGATTTTTCTAGAAAATAAGGATCAAGACATAATTTTATGGTTGATGACTTCATTAAACAAATTCAAACCCATAAATATATATATATATATATATATATAAATATATATATTATAATTTAATTAAGAGTGGTGGCACAGGCACAGAAATAAGATCATTAATTCGTTAACACATACATATATTTTTTAAATACTTGATCTGTGAATTTTTACATGAAATGAATTAATAGATTCCTTAATATATACTTTATTTATGGGAAAAATTCATACCGAAAAGAAGAAAAGTTCAGATACGTACGACATGCCGAGTATTCGTTTGTTTTAATTGTTATTAACTGGGCCAAAACCTAACCCATAGTTGTGATGAGCAAGACATTATTGGGTTGGGTTCGACACGTCGTCGGATGCTCTTCAAACCCAGCCCAAATACCAACACTTCAAACTGGACTGCCTTTGAGCCAGCCCGGCGCATTCCAGCTCATAAGATATCTACACAAAGCCCTAATCCTCCCTCTCAAAACCTCTATAAAACCAGGAGCTTCTAAACCCTAGTGTTACTGTATCAGAACAAAGCCGGTGCCTCCGTCCCCTTCTCCCCCTGCTCGCTCATTACCCTTTTTCGTCGATCTATTGGTAACTTTGTTCGTTTTTGGATCTTTCACCATGTTGGGTGCTCTAAAAACGTTCTGATTTTGTTTAATATTGATAGATCTGTGCTTATCTGTGTCTGACTTTTGAGTTTCTGTGAGTTTTAATGTTTATATATCTATATTTCTCAGATGTAAATTCCATTCTGGAAAATAAAAGAACTATCTAGTCGCATGTTGTTTGTATTGAAAATTCTTTAGGTCAGTGTGTAAATTTGATGATTTTATTCTCTCACGTGGAAATAAATCTCCATCAACATATATGTGAATTAGTATATGCGACTGTGTGTAATTAAGCGTATACAAGCATTTATATGCGGTCATGCATGTATACCGCATATGTGTATAACAATTTGCGAAGAAAAACGTTTAATCTAGTATCTGAGTTGGATTTGAGGTTCATTGTAATTGGCATTGACTTTTGAATTTTATCAGACCAATTTCTTTTGTGCTCTTATATTAAGGTTTATTGGTGTTAGTGAATTTGTGTTTTCGGGTGCCCCTCATTGTGGGCATAGTGATATTTCTCATCTCCATGATGTGAATTTGAAGACTGCCCCTAAAAGATCTCGTTGAATAATCAAGGCTGGAGTCTCAAAGGGGTTCTTTTTGCCAAAACCCTTCAGTGGGAATTTGGAAAGAAACACCAATGAGCCCGAGAATTGGCATATTCTAATGCCATAGGCCTTTGGTTGGGGAGTTTTTAATACTCATCTGCGGAGCTTGTGGTAATATCATGTGTTTGCATCTGTAGGGGATCTATATACTTAGGTGTGTTAACTGGGGCAATGAAAAAAATATTATTTTAACTACCAAATGCGACTCCATGCCTTTTGTTTCGGAAATCTGGAATTGTTAATCAACAAAAGATGCTCGGTTTTTTTTTTTTTTCCAGTACATAAAAGTCTGGATTATTTTCAGTTTGGAATGATTTACTTTTATTCATTTCTGAAGATTTTGTTTGGAGGAGTTCTTATCTTAGTTTTTTTAAGTTGGTCCCAACTAGATTAATTTATCCACATGTCCAATCATTTTTATTTGACCTTTTGTGATTGGTTGAATTTTGTTTTGTTGGAAAATGTATAATTGAGTTTCTTGAGCTTTGCAGATAGTAATACCAAAAAAAAATCATGTCTCATCGCAAGTTTGAACACCCAAGACATGGTTCTCTGGGTTTTCTTCCAAGGAAACGAGCCTCCCGCCACAGAGGAAAAGGTTTTCTTTGATATTCAAGATATAATTTGTGTTCATTTGATGCGTTATGAAATTTGGAAGTTATTAGGTGTCAATGTTGTGGTAATTTTGTACCTGTTGTTGCTATTCTGAATGAATTTTTTCGTTGGGGATTAAATATCTTCTAACATTGCGTGCAACCTGAAATTAACCATTTCTTCATAATTTCTAGTCCCTTGAGTCCTTGAAGCTGCAATTGTTGATAATTACACTCGTATTCTTTAAGCCAAATTTGTGTTTCGTTTAGTTGTGGCTCTATTGCAGGAAAATAATCGGGATGTTGCATTTCCAGTACATAATCCTGGTCCCAATTTTCCATTTCATTGCAGAGTTGTCAATAGCCATGCCATTGGGTTCTAATAATTGATTGCCCCTTGGTTTCTTTGCAGTGAAGGCCTTCCCCAAAGATGATCCAACTAAACCTTGCAGATTGACTGCTTTCCTAGGCTACAAAGCTGGAATGACTCATATTGTTAGAGACGTCGAAAAACCGGGATCTAGTGAGTTTCCCTGTTGTTTGTTTGGTTCTACTAGAATAGCAGGAGAATGTGTTTATACCACTAAGACTTCAGTAGAGACAATGTAGTAAATGTAAATTATATGATAATATTTAGATCTTTATTTCCAATTTTCTTTTCACTTTTTAAACTTTGTTTTGTATATTGGAAATGCTTTGAAACTCCAGTCAAACTTTGAGCAGACAAAATATCATGTTTTTGCTGTCTAGAAATTTGTCGGTTCTCCATATTTAATTTGTCTGAGAGGTGTGCAACTTGAGACTTATTAGGAATTTCATCAAACAAATTTCAAAATAATACCATATATTTGTTTTCTTTAGAATTGCTTTTTGTTTCATTAATGATCTGCATTGTATTGTAGCTTGCTTTCTTTATCTCCCGTTTCAAGTAAAAATTCCTGCACTCCTTTCTTGCTTACGTTTCTTATCTATTTTATTTGTAAACTCAGGCCCCTGAGTCATTTTATTAGTATATCTCCTAATGTCAAAAGATCAATTTATTCTTGTGGGAAAAAGTCATTTAAGAATGCCTTTCTCCCCAGAGCTACACAAGAAGGAAGCGTGTGAAGCAGTAACTGTTGTAGAAACACCACCCATGGTTGTAGTTGGTGTTGTTGGTTATGTCAGAACATCACGTGGTCTTTGTTCTCTAAGCACCGTTTGGGCCCAGCATCTTAGTGAGGACGTTAAGAGGAGATTCTACAAGAACTGGTGCAAGTCCAAGAAGAAAGCTTTCACCAAGTATTCCAAGAAGTATGAAACTGAAGACGGTAAAAAAGACATTCAGGCACAGTTGGAGAAAATGAAGAAGTACTGCACTGTGATTCGTGCTTTGGTTCATACACAGGTACATTTATTTATTTTTCTCATATGTTGTTGTCACAAAAAGCCTTCGATTCAACTGGCTTAATCTGACTAATCTCTATTTTCCGAAGAATTATTAGGTACTCTTGGGAGTATGGATAATGTGGTACTCCCATCCTAGCACATGTGCCATGTAATCAAAATTGTTTATCGAAGCATTGATTTTAATTGACTTATCCTATGATAGGGTGGGAGTACCACGTGTCCACACTACGGACGTACGTAATAACTACTCCTATTTTCCATTGATGCAATTTGCATGTAGATACCTCGTTCAGAACAAGTCTCCTATATATTTGTTCTTTTTGTTTCTGGATGTCGGTGGATTTCTGTCATTTGATTTTATGCGGTTAAATTGCAATCGATCTTTTCCCCTTGGCATTTACAGTCCACATGCTACCATTATAAGCTCCAGTTATTCTGTTTTCAGTAGTATTTACATGCAAATTATCAAGTCAATCTGATGGATGCATTGTCTTTCCTTTCTTACGTTTGAATTTTTAGATAAGAAAAATGAAGGGACTGAAGCAGAAGAAAGCTCATTTGATGGAGATCCAGGTGAATGGTGGAACTGTTGCCCAGAAGGTTGATTATGCTTATGGATTTTTTGAGAAGCAGGTTCCGGTTGATGCTGTTTTCCAGAAAGATGAGATGATTGACATAATTGGAGTGACAAAGGGGAAAGGTTATGAGGGTGTTGTGACCCGTTGGGGTGTCACCCGTCTGCCCCGTAAGACCCACCGTGGGCTTCGTAAAGTAGCCTGTATTGGTGCTTGGCATCCTGCTAGGGTTTCATTTACGGTTGCCAGGGCTGGGCAGAATGGTTACCATCACCGTACTGAGATGAACAAGAAAGTTTACAGGCTTGGGAAGGCAGGCCAAGAATCTCACTTGGCCATGACTGAGTTTGACAGGTTGGCTATTGGTTTTACTCATTTTTCCTTGAAATATCAAAATCCAATTTTAAAGAATCTCTGTCCAGATTTTGTTCTGACCTTCAATATATTTATATATTTTTCTTGGTGGCTGTTGGCTCCATGTTCTTTCTAGTGACAATTTGGGTCGTCCCTTCTAGTGACATCTAGACTTCGTATTTTTTTTTAGGACTGAGAAGGATATTACACCAATTGGAGGGTTCCCCCACTATGGCGTTGTGAAGGAGGACTATCTGCTGATAAAGGGCTGCTGTGTTGGCCCCAAGAAGCGTGTGGTCACCTTGAGGCAGTCGCTCTTGAAGCAGACATCTAGGGTTGCCATGGAGGAGATTAAGCTCAAGCATATCGATACATCCTCCAAATTTGGGCATGGTCGGTTCCAGACAACTCAGGAGAAGGACAGGTTCTATGGGCGGGTCAAGGCTTGATTTGCTGGCTAGTAGAAAGAGATCTATTTACTCTTTATTAATAAATTATGAGTTTCTGTAGGCTTTGTCATTTACCAGTTGGTTTGAACTCTTATAGGCATTGGGATTTTGTGACTATGATGCCTGGGAGTCGGTGAGTTTGCTTTTTGCCACCCCTATCAGCAATTCTTATGGATGTTATTGGGGTACTAGATTATTATTTATTATTTTATTAATAATTTTAACCTATTATTTATTATTATTTATTACTATTTAATATTTTATAATTACTTCGTTATTATTTACAGATTATCTGACATTGTCTTGCCATCTAAACACAATCTAAGCTAATGATGATGCTACTTGGTCTGTCTTTAGTATGACTGCTCTCTATTTACAATGATACCTTGAGAACATTGGTTGGCTCCCATATTAGCTCAGGTGATGGATAAACCTCGAATCTGACTTCTTTATATCTTTTTAGATAAATTCGAAGAATTTTTACCCAAGTTCAACAAAGAAAAAAAAAATTCAAGAATTATAATTGATGATTATTTAGGTAAAAACAACTAAAGAGAGGCATTAATAACTATCAATTCTACTCAGTTCTACCGAAGTCTAGAGCTTGAGGAGTGTGAATGAGTCGTGTCAGATACATAAATCTCACAGATTTTACTTTAAAACCCGAAGATCCGATGTTCTCGTTCAGGTAAGAAACAAAGGACGGAACAGGCATGCTAGCTACCTACAAGCTATTGTAGGACTCACGTGTCATCCCTACCCCTCTTTTATAATTTTGTACGGTGGTGCGGCTATCTCTATAGATAAAAGAGAAATATTATACATTATCTCACACTACACATTTTATATATTAAAATATTATTTTTTATTTTTATTTTTATTCTTATTAAACTAATTAAATTATTCTATTTATCATCCACACACTACATATTTATTATAAAAAAATAAAAAAATATTAAAATATTTTTATCTATTTATCATCCTTTTTTCACAGATAAAAAGGATGGCACCGAATCGAGTATCGATAATGTTTTTATTTTTTAAATAAAAATAAAAAATAAAAAATTTGTATTAGTATTTTTTACTAAAAAATAAATACGCAAATGTTTTAAGAAAAAAATTACTGATCGGTCGAGTACCATTTTCCTTCTTTTATTTATCTTTTGGCTCATCAGCTGTAGAGGTTAGTTTTGAATAATGAGTTGGGATGAAATGTATTGGGATAAAAATTAAAAATTTAATAAAATATTATTATTATTTTGTGATTTGAAAAAATTAAATATTTTATTATATTTTATATAAAAATTTATAAAAATTACAATAATAAAAATCCAAACCGAGCCTCTGTTTCAGTCTTTTTCTTTACCTCAGGATAATATTTCTACAATATTAAAATCAGACTGGTTCGGCACAACACAATCTGTGACAGATTTTGGTATGCTGAATGGGACCGCATAAAAACCAACACCAAAAATGACAGACAACACATGATCACGCTAAGGCACTGGAATTCACTTTTCCAAATGAGCATCAAGAGCGTAAAAAAGAGTACTTGAGATCATCCGAGAACTATATATTTACCGTAATCATTGCTATATCAGCCAATATCTTATATTTCTCTCTTATTCTGGTTTAAGAAAAACTATAATTAATTTTGTCTAAAACTTGTCAATTTTCTTTTATTCATCCACTGAACCACAACCATCATTTCTTCCAGCAGAGAGAGAGGAGAGAGAGAGGGAGGGGGGTACATGCATAAAAAGTGAAGAGTCACTCGTAAGTGAGCCAAAAAGAGAAAAGGCAAAGCCATGAACGTGGTAAAGAGGTAAGAAAAGCATGGAGTTTTAGTACTACTACCATTTTTTTTTTCATGCAATATCATTAACTTGTTTACTAAATTTGCTTGAAACTCTGAGAAATTTGCTTGCTAAATTGTTGGGAAAGTAAAAGGTTGCTTGGGGGTGGAGACTTCGGTTAAAAAAATAAAAGAGAAAGGAGAAATATATGCTTCAATCAAATCTATTTTCAACCTCTTCTTTAGCGTGCTTTCTTGTCATGGGGCCCTTCTCTTTTAGAAAATGTCTTACATGGAAATGGGGAACAATCATCTTTTTTGAGGTGACCCTTTTGTATGAAATGGGTATTGTTTATGCGAAATTTAAAATAAATACAGGTTCATATATCTTGTAAATGCATTCTTGTTATTATAGAGCATGTTCTTAGATGCTCCTTTTGAAGTGAATTTGGAGTTTGCCTTTTATCCTTTAGTTGAGGGCTGGCTGAAGAGCGAGGCCGTGAAGGAAGAGTCTCAATATTATCTGTTTCTTTTGTGGCTTTGGAATTTTCTTTTTGGTGTTGTATTCTTTCTAGTGGCGGTGGCTATGTAGGGTATCAATTTATTATGGACTTGAGTTATTTTCCTCACTCGATACTAAGATCGATAGAAGAAAGACACGGGTTCTGTAACATGAAATGAGTCTTGGATGAAAATGATGTTTCTTTCAGACATTAAGAAGTAAGTCTTTCCGGGGTAGTTCAAGATGAGCTTTCGTATCATTCTGAGACACGGTGATTGTCTTGTTGAATAAAGAATCTTACTCGATGCAATTTAGGCAAGGAGCCTCTCTCTTTCTCCCTATAGGGTGGTTTTAATCATTCATATTGTAATTATTGCCCATTTCTTTATTAGATTACTCAGATTTTTATGGTAAAGGATTCCGGCATATTGGAAATGCTGGCCAGAGTGTGTGTGTGTGTGAGTGAGACAGAGAGAGGCAGCATGCGTTTAATTGTTAATTTGCTAGAAATTTAGTTTCGCAAATAGTACAGTTGCTGGCTTTAGTGTTTCTGACAAAAGTATTCCTCTGAACAGGTTATTTTAAAAGGAATATGAGAATAAATGTGGTCTATACCAAACCCTTTTCTATCCACGTTCTTTCTCCGCAGACCCATTTCTTTCTTCTGTTGAATGATGGCTGTTCTGTTACTGCATAGCTGTAAGGCGTCTTATATTATTCTCTCTCTCTCTCTCTCTCTCTCTCTCTCTCTCTCTCTCTCTCTCTCTCTCTCTCTCTCTCTCACTCATAATTATTCTATGTTTTCTTTCTTGAATTGCTGATTTCTTCTTGTTGTCACATGTGTAAGGATCAATACAATACCTAATTCCATGTGTAGGGATCAATCCAATACCTATTGAGTGCCACTGTCGAGGAATTCTATATGGACAATTATACAGTCTACACTGATCTGTATACCTTGCATCAGCCTTTGAGATTATCCTAGTCTAAACATTATGTAGCGGCTCTTTCTTTCTTTGTGGCTACTTTTCTTGTGGTAGATTATATGAGATTATGTGAGATACTGCCACCTTTCCCATGATTACAACTGAATGGTTATGTTGGATATGAATTGGCCAGGCCCTAATGCTATAAACGAGACCTTTAACCCTAACATTGCTCACGTAACTCGTGTGTACCTTATAAAATATATTAAATTCCACTTAGAGATAATTATAACCATATTTTTTTGTTAAAAAGAGTAATAATGCATATAATAGTGTTTTCCCTATTTATTTGCAAGTGTTGTTCATTATTGAGCAGGTTTAAAAATCATCACATAAGTTAGTCCCTACCAAGAGCTAGATGGGTTAATGTTGGTTGATGGTTTGGGCGGGAATTTATCACCTCAACAAAATTTAGCACCTAAAGGTGCTTACTTTTAAAACTTAAAAGCACTAATAGGCCACCCTTGTTTTGGCTCCTTAGACAGCAAGGTCCATTTTTTTGATTTCTTTAAGTTTGTTTCTTCAGACAAGGTATAGTATTCATTAAGTTAGGCATCAGGGTCATGAACATCAAAAGGAAAAAAGAGAAGTGCCACTGGGATTATCATATAACTTTGTCTTTACATTTTCTATTGGGTATAAAGCTAGCTGGGTTGAACTGCATTCTCTAAATAATGCATTGAGAAGTGTGGATGTCTTGGTTTTCCATGGCATGATGGCAGGTAAGCTATAGAGTCGGAAGACTAAAATAATGGCCACTCTTTTGTCACAGGACCAAAATTAGAGGCTTCCTTTCTATTAACAGGTTAGCTTGAATTGCAAGGGTTGTGATATGTAAATCCACACGTCATTGCAACAAAATAATACTACCATCAAGGATCTTGATGCAAACTCTTGGTAACTAATCCATTGTCTCAGTCGTATTCTTGTCTACCTTCCATTGGCTATTCATTTCTTGCTTCCGATGAATTTAAAGATAGATCCTCATATTCTCCATTCAATTTTATTAGTCTGTTACATCAGTTGCCATTGTACTCTCGCAGTTCATAGCATCTTGGAACAATAAACTGGGGATAAGTAGAGCAAACGGTACTATTCAAAGTTATTGTCATTTGGAATCAGTTAAACCTTCTGATCTTCTGCAACCTCTATTATAATTCATTTTAATCATCCTCCTCATCTGAGAACAATTTTATCATTGCATGAAAATAAATCCTGCTATTTTTTTTTTCTACATTGCATTTTGACATGAACAGAGATCAACCTAATCCTAAAGTGTTAATGTGAGTCCAAGTGTCTCGCTAGATTGCATCATTTACATTGGTATCATCATTTTGTGAAAGCAGCCGCTCTTGTGGGAAATTTTGTTGTTTTAAATTGTCCAATGATGAATTATCTAATTAAAAAAGTGGAAATTAATATGAAAATTTCTATATTTTATTGGGACATTGGAGTGATCTCGTAACAAATGCTTCAAGGTTCTCTGCTTCTTGATTAGAAATTCTGTCCAGCATATGCGATATCTCTTTCTGGTTTTTTTTTTTACTGTTAATCTTGATATTTTTTCTTTATCATTGTTTCAGGGCTAGTGACTAATTGCATATGAGCAAAGATACTTTTATCAAAGAATCAACAGTTGCAGCAATGATTGAATTAGCTTCAGTCCCAACAATTTAGCTTCTTAGCTGTATTTCCTGCCCCCTTTGGACCTCTTCAGAAGAGGAGAGAAGAAGAAACAGATATTCTAGCACGGTAAAACTATGACTGAATTTGGTTCTGAAAGATCAAAGCCATGGAACATATACACAAGTTCAGACCCAAGCCCATCTCAAACAGGAGGGAATCAGGAAGCTTCATGGAAAAGCTTTGGAACATCCATGAATGCCATTTCTTTTGGTTTTGTTGCCACTGCTATCTTGATATCAATGTTTCTTATCATGGCCATTTTTGAACATCTGTTCAGGCCAGGTCCTTTTTCTTCACCTGAAAGTCTGGCCAACGATTCTCCTGAATCCAGACCTGTAGAGAAACTTCGCAAAGAAAGAGTAAGTCTATCTCTATCCTGTCATGCTCTCAATGAATTTTTATGCAAATCCATTTTATGTTGGCTTTTCTTTCATGATATATCCATAGTCTAATAGGTCTTATTGCATTGCCCGCATTTTTGCTCTTTTCTAAATAATCCTTGAATTAAATAGTTCTATAATCTTTTTAGGAGTTTATGAAATAAATTCTGGCTTCTCTAGTGCCAAAATAGCATTAGTTCTCCTATTGTCCAATCAAACTACTTGTCATTGGAAGATATCCATATCTTCTATGCTCTCCCATTGGTTAGATAGCTAAGAATATGAAGAAAATGGATATCGACATTTCCTTTCTGATTTTGGTGTAGAAACACACAATGGCAAATGAGATCATCAAGATGGTCTAAGTAGCTTGTTTCAAGTAATGGTCTTATGATTTTGCTTCAAGAGATTCACGGCCTTTTTACTCTAAACAAATTCTCCAATCAGTTTCTTGTGAAGTAGTTAAGAATGCGTCATTCCTGTAAGTTTCCTAGATCACAGTCAGAAAAGGAGAATTTACAGTCTAATCTTTCCACCTCTGTCAAATGTTTTTCAATTTAATAGTCCAATCTGACATGGAGAGAACTCGTAACAAAATTTTGGTTTAGGGGGTTAGTTGTCACGAATCATAATTTGGAACTATGTTAAAAAATGAGGCAGTAGTTTGAGGGTGATTGGAATTTACATATATATATATATATAAATAATTTGGTGAGTTTTGTAACAGGTTTCTGCATCGTATGCATCTGACTTCTCAGTGTTGATGCCAGGACAGCATTGTCCCACCTACATTGCACAACCTGCTCCTCTCCCCTGCACAAGGGAAGGGATTTATTGGCCTCCACATGAACATAATTTTGTACATCCTTAGTATATATTAAACCTGCGCTGAAGCATCACAAAGGTCCAATGTATATTTACAACTTTCATCAATTCCTTGATCATCTAAGTTGATGAGATGTTATTATATCTTGAAGTCTGTTTGTTGCGAGAATCTGCGAGCATGTTGGTGAAATCAGATCTTTCTCCTGTTGTGTATCTCTTAAAACCTCCTTCAAGTTAACATATCATATGCATGAGCCAAGGCTAAATATCACAACATATGATCCTCGAAGCACAAAGAAAGTTTTGATCCTGTTTAGCCACATTATTCCCTCTCTCCTTTAGATATGAGTTTAAAAGAAAACTTAAAATTATTAAATGAAAAACATTATTCCCTAATTAAGTTGGTTGTTTTCATTTCAAATTACTAGTCTTTTGGTTTACATTTGCAACCCGTGCCTTTAAATCCATTCACATAGCACGAGTCTTCAACAAGTTTGTTTTAAAAGAGATATAAAAGATTTATGAAGAGTTTTATTACGTACAAATAAAGTTACGTACTAATCTACGTATCAATACGAATTTTTTTATATTTAAAATTTAAATTAACAATATTTTTAATAAAATTTATTTTTTGACTATTAATATTAAATTAGTACATATATTAATATGTAATTGTGCTTGCAACTAGATTTTTCTATTTGTGAGATTGATTAGTAGTATTTTGTTTATTTAAAATTTTACTTACAAGACTCAAATATCATAATCTTTACTATATCAATAGTTAACACGTAAAGAAGTAAGTTTTTTTTGTAAGTCTTTCTCAAGTACATCCAGCATTTCTCTAAAACGAAAGCCTACAGTAACTTAGTCAATAAAGCATGGGAAAAGACTATTGATATACAGAAGGAACCATCCAGTCGGCTACACCACGTACCACCATCTCGAGTGTAAATTTAGAGAACGAGTTTTTCTTAAAGAAAGAAAGAAAGAAAGAAAGAATGCATTTCATGCACATTGTTGAATGGCTTCTCTGTCTAACCCCTTCATTTTAATCACCCGCATCTATGTTCTACACCCAACCCGGAGTAGCTAGCATGCACACAGGCCATCACTTTTGCAACACCCAATACTCGACGTTGAGCCCTGGCCCGTGTGATTTTATGCCGCCCTGCCTTTTTGTAATAAGCATCTACACTAGAGGAAGAAACATCGTAGGTGGAAATAAAGAAGAACAGACGCCTCTAGGCTTCAGAGCTTATCCCGTCCCCTCCATTCATCTTCCCCTCGATTCTCCTTCAATTCCATCTATTTCCTACGATAGAAGGAGGCTGCTACCTCAGTTTCACTGTAACTCCATCTCTACATCTTTTTTCTTCTTTTGTCCACTATGGATCCTCAACCACTTCTTCGTCCGGTAATATTACAGTCAATAGAGAATACTTAACCCGGAGAGAAATCCTGCCTTTCTCAACAACAAGTCTAGCCCCCGAGACGATCCAATAACCAGGAGTTTCCCGCGGCCCCCTCACCATTTCTGTTGCATCAACAAATTTCAGAAGCTTTGAAGCTTGAACAGGCGAAGGAGGACCTCCAGGATAAACAGCAGAGTTTATGTTCACATCAGCTGGCCGCGGAGGTGCCTTCTGAGCTGTTGTGAAATGATGGCTGATCAGTGTTGATATAAGTCCTGACTTTGGAGCTAACCCTGGAGATCCATCCCACTCCGGACGTTTTGCAATCATAGCTCCCAAAACGGTTGAGAAGCGGAGTCTCAAGAAGAGAATATTTTTAAATCCATGGTTTTCAACCTGTAATTGGGCCCCAGTTACTATTGATAGATCTTCGTCGGACTCCACAGGAGCAGTGCAGACATGAGAGAAGCTCTTCCATTGAACTTTCTCATAGTATCTATGATTAAAGGAACCTTGGCGGAAGCTGACACTTGGATCATCCACGACTTGGAAGATTTTGGGAAGAGACAAGAGGTGCTGCAAGTGGATAGCCAAGCGGTTACTCCTTTTACCTTCTAGATAAAGCCGGAGACCCGTCACTGGCCTCTTACTCACATCAACCTTCCATGAAATAAAGGGAAAAAAAATACAAACAAGTTATGGTTTTCAGCAACACAAGAAATGAGTGCAGAACTTTGTACACTAAATTTGAATTGTTTATTCTTTAGGAGAATTCTAGGACCTGTCTATGAGTGCAGTGTAATATGGATTATCCACAACAGTCTCCAGTTACTCCATCAAACCAAACAACAACCCAGATTTGTTCCTTCTCTTGGATTTAAAGATACTATAAGTTAATAACATGTGCATAGTCACTCAAGTTAAAGGGGAAAAAATTATATAAAACTTGTATGTGCATCCAATGGAAAAACAGAAATTTGACAAGAGAAGAAGCTTTACTGGAGTGGTGTTCACATAAAGCTTGGGGCCCATTAAGCTAAACTGCAAAGATGGGCTGCTTTGCTGCCTCCGTTGTGGACCAAGTGGAAGGTCGCTAAACATAGGTGCCCATTGCCTTGGCAGCTGAAACTCCAGAAATTGGTGGAGCTCTTCAATTGGAGGTTTATCTGCAGGAACAAAAGCCAGACATAGAAAAACTAGACAAATTATTTTCTTTGATAAGACAGACAACTAAGAACAATGCTTTCCTGGTTGTCCAGCTACTGTTTCAGGCAGAACATTTATTGAAGCATTGCTTATCGATTGAAAATACCAAATATAGAAAATAACCCGAGTTTTATATTAGAAGAAGAAAATAAAGGCTGGATCAGATCTCAAGAAGAACAATATGTCACTTAATTTCTTAAACAATTTATCAAAGAAAACGGGGGTCAGAAGAGCTATCAGGAAGAGATACAATTCCCAATCATTTAAGAAATCATAAACTAAATATACACTTCTCTGAAATAAGATAGACCAAACTACTAGAGAAGTGGCATGGAATAATATGACTCAGTTTCTTGAAAGCAATAATACACAAATGCAATATGTAGATGGAAACTTCAGAAGGATCATGTTTACATCGTAAATAAAGATTTATGGCATGGCTCAAGAATCCACTCCCTGGGACTCCATTCAATAGAGAGGTGATTGGGATGAAGGACATTGAGATGACATCAGGCTCGGACTGGACAGTTTGTAACCACTCATTATGAGATAGGTGTCTACTATCACTTCCACCTCTTCTCTTGCAAATGCTTAGAATATCCTGTGATTAAACTCATTAAACAAACACATACAAACATAAACAATACCAAAAGGAATATTGTTTCAGAATTCTTTAGTAGAGTTCTTCAACTATGCTATCAAGAACATTATATAGTAACAAACCTCCTTGCGTGAATAGGAACTCGATGGACTGATATCTGCAAACCTCAGACGCTGTTGCCTAATTTCAAACTGAAAATAAAAGTGATTAGCTGAGTTACCTGAAAGGAGAAATCTCCAAAATTGGACTGATATGGCTGAAGTAGTTTGCAAAAGAACGGACAGCATTACCAATATGAATCAGCATTAGAAAGTTCTTAGGTGTCAGACAAGACAGAAATTCTAGCCACAACTATAATATACATGAGCACAGACTATGAAAGGCCAAACTACAGTCATGAAAATGAGTATTACAATCTTAAATATGCATCATACATGTGTGCGTTTATGCTGCAGGGGCGCCTAGGGAAGAGGAAAAAAATTGGGCGGTATGATAGAAAGTGATGATCTCGTTATTTGTCGTGGTAAAGAAAGCCTTTAGGATTCATTGATTGAGGGCTTGAAAAGATTGAATCTTGGTGGCTAAAGGAGGTTTTAGAATTTCATCACAAACCTTTTCATTCTGGTAAACTCGTTCAGAAACCATGCCAATTTGTCCATTAGCATCTGAAAATCTTTTATCTGCCATATCCTTCAGTCTTTTCTGTACATCAGCAGGTTGCAGAGTTGATGAATGCTGCTGCTTCACATATATTACATCCTTCCCTCCCATCTTTATGCTAACAACAAGATGGGTACCGAATGTATCAATAAACCTGGAATGATTGAAAACGTCAAAAATGCATTCCAGTTCTTACACTTGTATATGGTGCATTAAGATTTAAAAAATAATAATAATAAAAAAAAAAAAGAAACATTTCAGAATAAAAATGAAACAGATCATAGTGTACTGAATATTAACAAAAGTTAAAATGAAATTTACATCCCTTCTACACTTGTATAATCCTACTTTTCTTTTCCTTAAATCAATTAAGCTACTTAAAAAGAAATTATTAAATCAGTTACACTACACTACTTTACCATTGCCATACGGAACCAAACAAACAGCAAGATAAAACTTGGCTATTTAACTTGTTATCCTACTGATAGCATCATGTCAAAATATCATGAGTTTTAAGGTTATAGAGCAAACATAACCTCTTGCTTGCAAGCAACTGCTAATTGTAGTAGACAGTTTTATTTTATGTTTTGGATTTTTTTTTTTACTTGTAGAAAAACGTCTAGTAGCACAGGCTATCACGGCCCTAATTCAAAAAAAAAAAAAAAAGTAAATCAGAACTGCTCTGGATACTAATTCAGAAAATAAAAGCTTTAATTTTAAAATACAGCCAAGAATCTTTTTTTTTTTTTTTCAGAAATAGATGGTTTTTGATGCAACTAGACTCTATTGCTCCCAAAACTATGGACAATTTAGAAAGAGTAAAGGAAAGAAAAATATTTATCAGGGAATAAAAAATACTTAAGAAAGAAGACTGGTTTGTACAGGTTTTAAGCAGGAATTCAGCCTTCAGACGGTAAAAAAAGTGTTACTAAATTTCTCAGATAACAAACATATTTATGAGTTGCGAAATTTTATATATATGGATACACATTGGCTCTTATTATTTCAGAAGAACTGTGCAAGATGAGATAAATCCACAAAAATTAATTTAATTATTAGTCGATGTTATTGAGACTAATCAAAACCAATAACCATGACACCAACTCATTACAATGTCAGTAGAATAATACTCTATAATCATTGTTGCAGAGGAAGAGAGAGCTACTGCATTTTGCTCTTAACATTAATACATAAATGCTGGCCAAATACAAACATTATAAAGTGGTCACAAAAGCAACACATATTACCAGATGGGAAAACGATCAATAACCTCGCCAAGATTTCTACTAACAATGGAAAATATATTGCTACACTTGTATGTCTTTCGCTGCTTGACATTGGTAGAAAATGGAAAGAAGGATTAAAATCACACGTTCTGAGCTATGGCTCTATTTTATTTGACCATTGCATACGACTCTTATACAATAAACTTCCTCCTCAATGATTATTAGTTACGGACTGTTTTTGGTCTTATCCCTTCTATAGTTTCTTGGAAACTTTGGGAGAGGGCGATGCAAAGCAAGGTTTGAAGATAAGATGGACACAGTTGAGTCGGTTTGGTATATTATCAAATTATGGCTTCGTCGGATTATGCATATGATCATGAAAGTGTCGAGGTTACCTAATCAGGATGTTGCTATTTTAAATCGTTTGGAGATCCCGGTCCTACTTCCCAAACCTAAGAAGGTTTGTATGGTGAGATGGACTAGACCTCAATAGGGCTGGGTCAAACTTAATACAGATGGGAGTAGCTTTGGTAATCCTGGGCCATCAGGAGCAGGGGGTGTTATTCGTGATGATCATGGTAATTTGTGTGCCGTCTACTCTGTTTTCTTGAGCTCCAATAATTTTGCTGAAATGTGGAGTTGGCTGGAAGGGGTTCGGAAGTGCCATCAGCTTGGTTTTAACAGGGTAGAGATTGAGACTAACTCCCAAATCCTTGTGAATTGGATCACTGAGGGTGACTGTAATATCTGGTATTTAGAGGATTTTTGGGATGAGCTTCAGATTTATTTTGCTTCATTGGAGTTTCATGTGAAACATATTTTTCGGGAAGGTAATTCAGTGGCTGATTTTCTTGCCAAGAGTGGAGCTGGGGGTTTGAATCTGGATTGGACAGGTGATAGAGATAGTCTGCCCAGCAACTTAAGAGGCCGCCTTCGCATGGATAAAATTGGTATCCCTTATGTACGGATTTCGTAGTGCCTTTCTTGGTAAGATGCATTTAGTAATTGATTTGTTCATTTTCTTAATATGCATGCAGTTTCTTTGTTTTGTTTTCTTGCAGGTTCTTTGATTAGTTTTTCTATTTGGTTAATTTTTTCCCCTTTTGGGTATATTGTATTGTGGTTGGGAGTTTTAGGTTTTTTTCGATGCTTGGGTTTGGTTTTATTTGATTATCTGTACACCCCCAGGTATTTAAGGATGTAACAACGGTTTTCCTCCTCTATAAGTAAGGGCTTTTAATAAAATTTGGGTAACGTCATCTTCTTAGAAAAAAAAAAAAAATACTAGCATTCAGCGACAGAAAGCTTTCAAGAGTAAGCTTGGCATCGGAGCAACAACAATGCCATTGCTTGATTAAAAACAAAATTAGGTAAATCTATCTCACCTTGCCAAGGCAGATGGATCCCATGATGATGGGACAGCTTTCATAACATGATCACAGAATACCATCTGGGATTTTTCCAATGCAACTGTGTAGAGTGTGATGAACACCCCATCAAAAGCAAGAGTCTTAGTGTTGGCTGCATCTTTCTGCCAACAACCCGAGAATTCAAACATGGCATTGAAAAGGCCCGAAGGAATTTTTCCAGTCAGATTTACATCCTGGTTGAACTGCTCTGACATCTGTCACAGAGAGGGAGAGAAACGTGTCAAGACACCTACAATTGAAGACAAATTTGGTCCCCTTATCACTTGTTTTAAACAAATAAATATAAACGTGAATCGTTCAAAATTCAAATAAGAACCACAGGGACCAAATTCACACGAAAAAAATAAACTTGAAAGACCAAATTGTACTTTAGCCAAGACTTTATGAGAATACGCCTAAGATTCTAAGCAACAAAAAAAAACAACTGACTTAAGAAACCACGAATCAACTAGTTTTAACCATAGTGCCGCATAACTTACCAAGAAGTTAATGAGGGAACAATACCTGTTGGAAAGAGAGGACGTCAGACCTGAACCGTGTGCGTTCCCCCTTGTCACATTTTATTGATTTGGAGACATTTGGGAGTAAAATTCCACCAGGCAAAACAATCTCGCTACTCCCATCTTCATCAATCTCAATCAACCGCGAACGTTTCGAATCGCCTTTGCAGTACTTGAGCCTCAAGTCTTCTGATATATCATATCCACATCCGATCGACCCAATTGCGATTTCAGCTGCTTTTGGAGCTGGAAGCTTTAGCGCCATTTACTCTATCATCCCTATTCTTCTTCACTTAAACAAGATTCAACCTGCACATACGGTTCCGATGAAATAAATTCAGCTCAAATTACACAAATGGCGCTCGAAAGTCTAAAGAGTTGAAGACATGCAATTTTAGCTGAAATTATGGATATATCATACAAGTTTCAGTATGAAGCGGATCCAAACTGAAGAAAAAAGCTCAATTTTCCATGTTCAACTCAAATTACGCAGATTTCAGACCAAAAAAAAAAAAAATCCAAGCTCGACGCATAGCTCAGCAATTGCATATTTAGCACAAACTAAGCAAATTTCACACATTTATAACACATAGATCAGATCTAACTTCTCTACCAAATCAAGGAAATGCGCATTCGGCTCAAAGTTTTTAAGAAAATTGCATACATTTTTTTTTTCAAGCATGTGATTGAAGCAGGAACCTCAATCGGTTCACTCACAAATGGCATTACGAAGCATCGAGACCCTTGGCTCGAGGTGGAAATTTCGAGGCGAGTCTAAGCAGAGAGAGCCCTAATGTCACGTTGAGACAGGGAGAGAGTGTTTGTGTGCGTGGGAATTTGAGAGGGTAAATACATGATCAGGGTTTGGTTTGGTTTGGTTTGGTTTGACCAAATTTATTTTGAGAGAATGGAGTGTGTTTGACACGTGCGAGGTGTGACTTTCACAGGGGCATCAGAGTAATGTCGAAGAAAAATGCTAAATGCAGTCGCCCAACGTAGCCGTTCGGGAGTCGGCTGCCAACGTGTAAATGGAAACGCTGCGTTTCATTTACATCAAAACAATCGTTCCACAACGTTACCCTTCCTCCCTTCGTCTTGCCACAGACGAACACGAAGTCCTTTGAAGCCTCTCTCCCAAATAGAGTCCTTCTTCTTCACAGCAAAGGGATAGCAGCTTCTTCTTCTCATCTTCTTCTTCGCAGCTTCTTCTTCTCATCTTCTTCTTTGGATCTTCTTCTTCTCATCTTCTAAGTTTTTGAAATATGCTTTTCCTTCTTCAAGTTTTAAGAATTAATTTTCATTTCATCTTTTCTCTTTCTACTTACATACGCAGTTAGCTAGTAATTAGGATCTGTTTCCTACTTACATACGCTGTTAGGATGCTTGATGTTGTTAGCTGTTGGATAGTAATTAGGATGCTTGATGCTTACATACATTAATCTTTTTGGATGCTTGTTAGCTAATAAATAAGCTTCAGGATGCTTGCTGCTTGTTTTTTTTTTTTTTTTTTTTCTTTTTTTCTTGCTTGATGCTTACATACGCATCACTCAGTAATAAGTGCTCAGTAACCCTTTGTTCCAGAGTAATGAACTGTTTTTCTAAATGTCAATCAAGGTCTATGAGAGTAGAATTCAGTCAATAAGTGCAAAGAATCCCCACTTGGCTTGCTCGTAAGATAAATGTAAACAATCACCTTTGTAGGCAAATTTTCGTACATAAGAATTACATCGCATACAACTTCCTATTCTGGACCTACATGTCATTTACTAGCAGATGACTTTCATATTTTCTTGGCGGTAATGTCCTCCTGTAAATTTACACATTCTCGAGAACTAGTACTCCTATTGATAATGAATTCATCACAAGAACAGCAGTGGAATACCCACTTGTTGTCCCTTGCATGGAGTTCATTGGTACAACACCCATTGTGCTGTCAGTTGCTATTTTCTTGAGTGGTTGTTGCTGCATTAAGTTGTTCGTGCTAGCCTTGCGTTTATCTAGCCGTATAACAAATCATTTACACTGCTAATTTATACATAGTACTTTATCTTTTGATGTTTCTATTTGAGACAATAAGCTGAGAAAAAAAGAAACTTGGTCCTTTTTTGATGTACATCTAACATTTTTTAACAATATATGCTTCCTTTTATTAGGGATTACCATATTGTAAGTACTTTAAGTGGGTAGATAGTAATCAATACATAGAGCTGGATATTCAAGAAAGAAAAAATGAACTATTAAGGAGGGAGAAAGAGCTCGAGAAGGTACTCGACGATATCAAAAAGAGGAAGATTGAGCTCCGTAAGAGAGCGGATGAGATCGAGAAGAGAAAGACAGTGCTATATAATAGAAATGAGGATGTTCTGAAGAAAGAGTTAGTACTTTTTGAGCAACAAGTCGAAATAAGGCGTTCCCGCACACCACTCTAGATGTATTGGGATTTTGCAATTGTTGTTTCATGTTACTTTGTTACTTGGTAGTCGTTTGATGTTACAACTTAGTATGAATGTGTGGTTTAAGTGTTAGAAGTTATTTAGACTAGTTGTCTGGTATTGATGTTGGTGATGTTGTTTGATATATTAGACTTGCAAGGATCGAATATTTAGCCTTAATTATCTTATGCTTGAATTTAAAATGGTGAAGCTCCAACCTCATATAACTCTTGATCAATTGGGTCCTAATAGCATTTATATTGACTCGTGCTAGATATCATTTGATCAAGGAATAAGAAATTTGCTTTGAACATTTTTATAACATCCAGTGCTTAAAGTTTGCGAGTTTGTGGATGATAATCATTGAAAATACAGTACTGCTTCTTGTGGGATCAGAACATTGGCAAAAAAAATTCTAAATGCATTTTTTATGCTAACTAATTAATATATATTAATAGGCTTTGACATCAGTGACGCATTTGATGTATCCATATTATAGGCTCTAACTACATTAGAAAGTATCCATGCATGGTCTTGCCCCCTCGAGTTGGGATTCATACATTATAGGTCGGTCGAATAGAGGAAATGAGAGCTTTGTGAAGATGCTTACTTATCTCAAGGAACTTCTAGTTATAATCTGCTACGTGGTCGAACTTCTAGTTGGGATTCACATGTGTGCCGTCCATGCCAAATGGTTTTTGTAGAATTTCATGCGAATTTTAGCCTTAAAACACCTGTTAGATGTCCTAAAAGTTCATACAAAGTAAAAATGTCTTCAAAAGTGATAGGACCACAAAGAGTTCCATGAAAGACTCGTTTTTCAAACATGCACCTCAGTTCTAGGATGTCTTGTAATTATGAGTTTTAATACTGAAATGCATAACTTGAATACCTGTTTATTTGTACGTACATATTCAAAACCATATCCAACTCAATGAACTGCGTGTACCACAAACTAGTACAAATTTGCAGTAAAAATAAAAGTATGTATGCTAGTCCCAACATATACAAACCAACAAACTAAAAGATTATCAAAAATCAAGAAACCCATTAAACCCAAACTCTTACGCTTGTAGCGGAGTTTGTAGTGATGAGAGAAGTGGGAGTACCTGTCTCATATTGAAATAGGTAACCAACATTCTACTTAAAGCACAAAAAATCTGCAATAAAACTTCCAAAAAAAAAAAAATTATGTTTAAACTTTTCTCTCCATACATTTTCTGTTCAATGCTTAAAGTACAGTCAGTTATCCTTTGTAGTTAGGGTGGTTGACGACGTCCCTCACGGTGGCATTTTTCCTGGTACGCTATGTATCTGTGCAAGGAGTTAATTATAGGATCAAAATGTTTCACTCTTGCAAACGAGGGAGACAAGGTGGTGATTACAAAAAAAACTTGGAGAATGGTGGCAAAGGTTGTCCTGGGACCTTCAGCAGTGCAGTGGCTAGTTAAGGCAATGGAGACGTGTTTAAAGGAAGAAAAGAATGATTTTTACACCACAATAAGGGAGGGTAACAGTAGTTTTATTGCTCAATGGTGTGCAAATATGAGAGGCCGATACTTGGCGGTGGTGGAATATGGAATTGGAGGGAGGAGAAATTTCATCTTCATACCTGAGGAAGTGAGAGATGGGTGGAGGAAGATGGGGAAGGCACTGAGGGACCTTTCTGATGAGATGAAAAATGCATACAAGGAGAATAGCCTGAAGAGGTCAAGGGCCAAGGCACAACCACAAGCTCTTTCGTATAGGGAGGTGCTGATGGTGGAAAAGTCACATGAACCTAGAGTACAACAGGGTGCGGCTATGGGATTGGTCTCTGACAATGAGGCGTGCCATGTACAATGGAAGGATGGGAGCATCAGAGTTGGTGGCGTGGATGATGGGGAGACGATCAAACTTTTATGGGAAGCTAAGTCCTAGCTAGAAGATCTACAGCTAAAGGTAGACTTCTTGATACGGAAGGAAATGGGGCGAGAAGGGAGAGGGCCTGAATGGGCTTGGAGAGTATGGGCTTGGAGAGGGGAGCCATCTTGGCCCCGAGTCAGGATGGCCTCATAAGAACTAGGCCTGCTGCAAACGGCCTTACCCGTAGAACAAAGGAACTGGCCTCATTCCATGGGCCGGCTGCATCTCACGTAATGAACTAGATCTAAAATTCACAATCCGACCCATCAACGTCGGACCCGAAGAAACCAACAATGAACCAGGCTCAAGTTGAGCAGCCATTGACAGCGACACTTGTTCCGGTGGCACAAATAACACCGGCAATGGCGGTGGACCAAATCTTGCCCTCACGTAGGGAGGAAAATGCCGAGATTCAGCCTCCGATGGCAATTTTCCTGGACTTATACGCACAGAACCCACCGATTTTAAACATGGAGATGATTTCTTCACAAATGGAGGCTCATGACACTGAGTGTGAGCATTTAGACTTGTTTTCGGAAGGAGGGGCTGTAAGGGACCAGGAGGCCGTGGTCGAGATAGAAGAAAATAGACTCTAGGGACCAGGAGCACTTCGGGGTTGTTCACAGAACCTGCCGACCGCCCATTTGGTTCCTGAATCAAATGGTGAAGGTATTTTTTTTGTGGTTCCTGAATCTCAAGAAGCTATTCAAATTTCAGAGGGGGTGGAGATTGTGGATACTGTGGTGGAATGGGAAGGTATTAACCAGTTTGAGGGGCATGGTGATGGGAACCCGTTCCCTTTAAATTGTTTGTTACCAAAGGAATGTGAGATATCAAATTGGGTGTTCAATAAGATAAAGGATATTCAACATATAGTGGGTTTGAAGTGTGTGGGTTATGAAGAACAGTTTCTAGCTCTTCTCACAGCTATTGAGGTGGGTCATTCGGATTCTAAAAATAAGGGATCAAAGAAACGAAGATGAGCTTAAGAGGCTGGACTGGTCATTGAATAAGGGTAGTTCAAGCCGGGAGAGGGCCAAAGGGAAGATTACGTTTGTCTCTTTATGAAGCCAAAAATTGTGTCTTGGAATGTTAGGTGGTTGAATGATTTTAATAAGCGATCTCGCATAAAAAATTTACTTAGAGATTGGAGGGCAGATATTATGTGTCTTCAAGAAACTAAATTGAGACTGGTGACTAGAAAAATAGTGAGAAGTGTGTGGCATTGCTTATATGTAGATTGGGTATATCTGGCTTCGAATGGGGCGTCGGAAGGTATTCTTGTGATGTGAGACAAAAGGGTGGTGGAGAAGATGGAGGAGTTCATAGGGGATTACACAGTTGCCGTCTCTTTTAAGATGGTGGAGGATAATTTTTTGTGGGTTTTTGCAGGCATTTATGAACCAAATAACGACAATGCCAGACAGTTTCTATGGAAAGAACTTGCTGGTGTACACAGCTGGTGAGACCTCCCTTAGTGCATAGGAGGGGACTTTAACATCACAAGGTTCCCTAGTGAAAGATCTGGTGACAATCGTCTACGCCAAGCCATGACAGATTTCTCCAACTGCATTTTCGATCTGAACTTGGTGGATCTCCCACTCATTGGTGTTCCGTTTACTTGGTCAAATAGCCAGATGTGGTCACGGCTGGACAGATTCTTAATATCACTGGAGTGGGAATGTCATTATCTAGAAGTATGTTAGAGGTGATTGCCACGTCTTTGTTCAGATCATTTTCCAATTTTACTGGATGGTGGAGGCATTCGAAGTGGGCGCCGTTATTTCAAATTTGAAAACATGTGGCTGAAAAAAGAAGGTTTTGTGGACAAGGTAAGGCAGTGGTGGTCTTCTTACCAATTTATTGATACCCCTTCTTATATACTTGCAGGTAAACTAAAGGCACTAAAGGAGGACTTAAAGATTTGGAATGTTCAAACTTTTGGAGACGTAGGGGAGCAAAAGAAAAACATGATGGAAGAGTTATAGGTGCTAGAAAGGATCTATGAAAATAGATCTCTTACCACAGAGGCAATAGTAAGAAAGGCAAAAATGACTTTAGAACTGGAAAAGGTAGTATCACTTGAAGAGGTCTCTTGACGGCAGAAGTCAAGAGTTTTGTGGCTGAAAAAAGGGAACCGAAACACAAAATTTTTTCATAGAGTAGCAAATTCACATAGGAGAAATAATACTATTGAGTTGTTGAAAATCAATGGTAGTGATTGTAGGGAGGCTCCTATGATCCGGGATCATGTGCGGAATTTTTTTTAACAGCTTTTCATGGAGAGAGAGGGATGGAGACCCAACTTGGATGGACTTGTTTTTTATTCGATTGATACACAGACTGCGGTACGTTTGGAAAGAGCTTTCGAGGAAGATGAGGTATATGAAGTGGTCAAAAGAATGGGGAAAGATAAAGCACCAGGACCAGATGATTTTTCGATGAGATTTTTTCAAACTTGTTGGGAGGTCGTACAAGTGGACTTATTGAATATCTTTCAGGATCTGTTCTTGCATGGGAAATTCAAGAAAAGCCTGAATACGACTTTTATTGCATTAATCCCGAAGAAGACCGAGGTTCTGGAAGTGAAGGATTTTAGGCCAGTTAGCCTTATTCATGGGGTATATAAAATTATCTCAAAGGTGCTTGCAAATAGGTTGGGGGAGATCATGGGAAAAATAATATCGAAGCCACAAAATGCCTTTGTTAGGGGTTGTCAAATTTTGGATTAGGTTTTAATAGCTAATGAATGTTTGGATAATAGATTAAAGTCTGGTATTGAAGGGATTATCTGTAAGCTAGACATGGAAAAGGCATATGATCACGTAAATTGGAAATTCCTTATTTATTTACTGAGGAGATGTGGCTTTGGGGAAAAATGGTGTAAGTGGATTAGATGGTGCATTTCAATGGCAAGTTTTTCAATTCTAATTGATGGCAGCCCAGAAGGTTTTTTCAACAGCTCTCGAGGGTTAAGACAAGGGGATCCCTTGTCACCACTTCTCTTTGTGATCATCATGGAGGCTCTGAGTAGGATGTTAATGGCACTAGTGAACAACGGGCTGTTACCTGGTTTTTCAGTGGGTGATTTGAATAGGGGCCTTAGTTCGATATCTCCCTTACTTTTTGCTGATGAAACACTAATTTTCTATGAGGCTGAACAAGAACAACTGAGGACACTGAAGGCTCTTTTTTTTTTTTTATGTTTTGAAGCAGTATCAGGGTTGAGAGTGAACTTTAATAAATCAGAATTAGTTCCAGTTGGGAATGTTAGTAATACTCGACAGTTGGCGAGCACACTGGGGTGTAAGGTTGTTGCTTTACCTATGACTTATCTAGGATTACTGTTAGGAGCTGCTTCACAAGCCGTATCTATCAAGGACACAATCATCGAGAAAATAGAGCGAAGATTGGCTGGATGGAAGAGATTGTACTTGTCAAAAGGAGGTCGTGTGACTCTGATTAAAAGTACTCTTTCTAACTTACCTACTTATTTTCTGTCTTTATTCCCTATTCCAGCTTCTGTGGCAGCCCAGATCGAAACATTATACCGTGATTTCCTGTGGAGGGGGATGGGGGATGAATTCAAGTATCACCTAATCAGTTAGGATAAGCTATGCAGACCAATTTCTTCAGGGGGTTGGGGATAAAAAACTTGAGAACTTTTAATCAAGCACTTCTTGGTAAGTGGCTATGGAGATACAATATAGAACTGAAAGCTTTATGAAAAGTAGTAGTCGACAGCAAATATGACAGCTTATGGGGGGCCTGGTGCACTAGAGAGGGGAATGGGTCTTGTGGTGTGAGGATTTGGAAGCATATACGAAGGGGGTGGGGGGTGTTTGCCAACCATACTAAACTTTTGGTGGGTGAGGGCACACGAATAAAATTTTGGAGGGACATCGGTGTGGAGAGAAGGCACTGAAGGATTCTTTTTCATCTGTTTTCCGTGTGGCTTGTGATCAAGAAGCTTCGGTGGCGAATCTCTTGGTTTGTTCAGGGGACCAAATATTTTGGAATGTCACTTTTAGTAGAGCTGCATATGACTAGGAAGAAGATAGCTTTGCGGCTTTTTTCAACCTAGTGTACTCTACAAAGCTGAATGGATTAAATGAAGATAAGCTGTGGTGGAAACCTGAGGGTAAGGGTACTTTCTCAGTTCGCTCTTTCTATAAGTCCCTTACAATTAATACAAACTCTCTTTTCCCATGGAGAAACTTGTGGTGGAATAAGGCGCCTCCCAAAACACTTTTCTTCATTTGGACAGTAGCACTGGGTAAGATCTTGACTACAGATAATTTACGAAAGCGTCGGGTAATTATTACTGATTGGTGTTGTATGTGTAAGAAAACTGGCAAGTCAGTGAATCATCTCTTGTTACACTGTGAGACAGCCTAAGCCTTGTGGTACGAGGTATTTAGTCGTATAGGGTTAAATTGGGTGATGCCGAATTTAGTGGTTGAAGTATTGGCCAATTGGGCGATGCCGGCGACGATTCACAAATTAAATCTGTGTGGAAAATGGTCCCTACCTGCATTATGTAGTGTATTTGGCAAGAGCACAATGCATGAACTTTTGAAGATAAGGGGCGGACAACAGAGGAGCTTCGTTCTTTATTTTTCAGTACTTTATTTTGTGAACCTTAGCTATAGAATTTTATGGTTTGAATGTACATGATTTCCTTGCGTCTTCTATAGAGACCTAAATAGGTTCTTATCTCTTGTATACCATCTTGTGTACTGGAGCTATGCCTATTATTATTAATACTACCGTTTACTTAATAAAAAAAAAAAAAAAACTTCCAAAAATATGCAAACTTATAAAAAAAAAAAAAAGAAGACAAAAACAAAGTTGCATCACTACTTGAATATTG
Source organism: Carya illinoinensis (assembly GCF_018687715.1). NCBI lineage: Eukaryota > Viridiplantae > Streptophyta > Magnoliopsida > Fagales > Juglandaceae > Carya > Carya illinoinensis. The sequence goes on from NC_056757.1 coordinate 36,736,913, forward strand.
TTTAGATATTAGTTGTCATTTAGATATGGCAGAAAAGCCGGTGACCATGCAGGCATTGGTCTATAGTAACCGTGCATATAATTTGCGAAGTTTGGACAAGTTATTGGGATATCCTAACATAAAATAATATTGATAATTAGCAAGAACATGGTTGATGTATTATGAAAATAAACATCAACTCAACACATTTGAACAAATTATTTAAATAATATAACATACTGAGGTTAAGAGATTTGAGCTAGATGGTATTAACAAAGATGAATATTCTTCCCCTTTTCCCATGCTGAAAATCATGCAACAAAAATGAGTTATCAACAAAATTTGACCACAAATTCACTCGCAACTTCATCACAGGTCAGGTCCACTTTGTCAATCAAACTTTTTTAAATTTCAAACTAAAAGTAATATTAAAAACTAAATGAATATTGGGTTGCTAGATTCCATCTTAGACAACATTTTGGAGACCATGTTGAAAGAAGTCACATAATCTTCTAATCATCGCCTCTGAGGATGTCAAGTAAAGAGAAACGATATAGCTTTATGAAGACAAGTCATCTTAAGCACACTGTGCTGTACAATATTTATAGAGAGGAAATCAAATACCAATCAGATTTTGCAAAGAAATTCTAGATGTTTCCACATTTATTTTCCTTAGCATTCTAAGGTGGCATCACACGATTTTTGCCTTGCTGTTGTGAGACATTCTATTGAGCATTCGGTTGAGGTGTACTGGCAGCGGATGAGTGCTGTGAGCTGATGTACAAGGGTGCAAAATAATCAGGTGTGCTAACATCAAGAAAACCTTACTCAAGTCAAATCGATGGAATGCACAAAGCTAACTGTATAGGGTCTAAATTTCGATAAATAATACAAATAAAATGCTTAATAAATATTGACATAGGTTTTAGAATTCAGACAAAAGCTTTAGGGAATCTTTACTGTCGCAAACAATAAGTTGCAGGTTTAGATGCCCATGTCTTACCCAAACTTGACGCCAAACTCTAATTTAGGATACTTTACAATACCAACTGTGTAGTCAAACTAAAATAATCAAATAAAGTAATATATGGGGAATTGAATATGTTAGCTGCTATACAATCCGAGAAATGAGTGTCGCAGGAGTTATACTACAAACGTATAATCGGGATAGTTTAGATAATAGTTTGCAGATTAGCTGCAAACAAACGTCTATGTGAGCTCATGCTATAAATGTCCTCAGAATCAAGTGAAGGTTTAATCTTCTACACTTGTACTCAATGCCGACTTGCCAAGTTTCTGCTTTTAAGCACAAGATGCTAGTCAGCAAAAACTGAACTGTATTAATAAACATAAAGCATATTATGAAATACAGAATTGAAACTTTCTATCTTTTATCCATGCCTTTTTTTTCTTCCAGCAACAAAAATTGTCTTAAAACGGTAGACAATAATTCTTAATATACATTACATAATTAGAATTTAATTTCAAATTGATCCATTAAAAACAATAATGAATGAGAATAACTGCTTTTTCTTTTTCCTTTTTTGATAATTGATTATAAATAAATTTTTATAAACTTGAAATGAACCAAAACACATACAAGAGAAAGTAACCAGGCAAATAAATGGGCAAGATCTGAAATGTGCAGGAGATATAGTTAGGGCCTTAGAAACCCATACAATGGGCAAGATATCTAGATCAGATCCTTACTTGTCCCTTTAATCCCACTTGACGACCCACGCGAATATCTGCTTGAGGACCCAAAGAATTACTCACTTCGCACACATTGAATGGAGCAAATACAAGGGGAATCACTTCACAGCATACATGAAGAAATGTAGTTGACTGAGAAAAGAGAAGCATTGATCTTACCCATGAAGAGGACGACCCACATGAAGACCCACAGTGACGAGAACCAGACGAGGGACTAGACGAAGATGAACTCCTTCAACTTACTCCCACACAAAGATGAAGACCAGTGGCACTCCCACACGAAGATGAGGGAAAAACGAAATCTGAGATATTTCAAATGCAGACGAAGGCGCTTTGAGTGTTTTTACATACCTTTTTCAACTTTTTTTTTTTCTAATTTTTTTTAACATATTGGCTGATGTGGCATACTGCTACCTTAGCCGACTCCTTGACGGTTCGGTATCACGACTGCCTATAGAAGAACTGTGTCCCAAGTTTTAACACAGACCACTCTAAAGTACCCATCAACTTGAAGAAGCTAAAAGACTACCAATCACGCTACATATATATGAATGTTTTATGTTTACTAATAAGAGTCCAACCAATGCAGTTTGATTTAATTTTAGATAAAATTTAAAATTAAATCAATATGTATCGGTTTTATATTTTTTAAAATTGATTACGTACTTATTATTCTTTTAAATCGGTACTTATGATTTTATTAGTTTCTGTCTAGTTTGGTCTGGTTTTTCAGTTTTAATAATATTAATATATATATTAGTATTAGTTATAATGATTAGAATAACTATATATTAGTATTTGTTAGAGTGATTTTAATTTATTATAACTATATCATTGGTAGGATAGTATTAGTATTATTATATCATTATTTCATATATAATTATTTAGTATAGTAATTTATATATAGATTATAAATATATTTCTAATAGTAATATAGTATTAGACTATTAGTATTAGACCATAAAATGTATTTAATATACATTATCTACTAATGTATATTAGTATTACTAATTTACTAATGTACTTATCAAAAAGAATATATTGAGAATTTATTAGACCATAAAATGTTATTAATATATATATATTATTATTAAAGCATATGGTCAAATAAATTTTCATGTTTAGATTAAAATTTTATATTATAAATTATAATAATATTATCTTATATATGTTTATAATTTATATTATTATTACATATAATATAAAAATATTTTATATAATATTAAAAAATGATTAAAAACATATAATATAAGGAACCGTCCGATCTGGTCCTAAAAAGTATAGAACTAGTACCAGCCGGTTTTGGAACTAAGAAAACTAATCCCGGACTGGATTGGTCCAAAATCAGACCAATTCCACCGATTCGGATTGGTTTTTTAGTTAATTTTTACACCCATATTTACTACTTCTTAGTATGTGCTAAGAGGGAGTAATTTTGGGAGGTTTGAAAAGCGAGTTAAGATAAAATTTGAAAAGTGAATAAAATAATATTATAATATTATTTTTTAATAATATTATTATTTTATAATTTAAAAAATTGAATTATTTATTATATTTCGCGTGGAAATTTGAAAAAATTGTAATAACTAAATAAAATGAAATGAATGCTTTTTGTATCCAAACCTAGCCTTAGAGCACATTATCTATATGATTTAAATAATAATATTTAATTTTTAAAATTTATCTTATAAATCAAATTATATTATATAAATATACCGATTTAATAATATAATTTTTAATAATTTAGTGCATATTACTCGGTCAAGAATATTATATGGTTTGAAAATGATATTATTTTTTCAATTCAAAAACATTAAAAACAAAATGATGATCTATGCAGGCTGGCCAGTTTAAACGGGGCACGTACATCTTTCCTTTATGTGGAACAATGAGGATCGATCGTAACTATATATATGATCTATATATGTCGATATATGGATCACTAGCTATATATGTACCAGTTTTAATTAACAAGTAATTAATTGTACGTTTGAGTTTAATATTAATTCCATCACTTTAAACCAATATTGCATGACTTACTAATTACCCATTATACGTACATACCTGCAGCTTCGTCAGTACTATGCATGCATGCATGCAGCTATATATATATATATATATATATGCACATGATATGTAATACTTGGATGGCTTGTTCATTCAAATCTGTCCAAATAGAGGAAGTCACACGTGTTATAACTTGCTACATGTGATGTAACGTCGCATAATCTAAAATAATTCAATGGCTAGCTAGCTGGCATCTTGGATTTCAAATAATTAATAAAGTTAATTAATTAGGGACGCATCATCTGCGAAATGACACATTTTAATTTACCTTTCCAGATCCATAAACTCTGGGTCTCATATTTGATTATCTATTATTTAAAAAAAAAATTAAAATAATATTTCTTATAATCATATTTTGCTTTCATTTAAAGGAAAAAAAAATACTAAAACAAATATATAAAAAGCATGTTTAATTAATGGTGTATTTATATACTGTGGTTATTTCTTGGATTAAAAATTAAAAATATTCGTTATAAAAAACAACCAAAACAATAAGTTTCTGCTTGGCGATTTTTTAAATGAGAATTTTGAGTTTTAAAATTAAATATTAAAATATTATATTTTAATATTATTATTGTATTAGAATTTAAAAAAAGTTAAATTGTTTATTATATTTTATATAAAAATTTAAAAAAATTATAATTATAAAATAAGATAAAAATTTTATATTTGAAATAAAAATTTCCAAACAGTACAAAGTCTTCTACTTCTCTGTTAATAGTAGAGATAATTACGCTTGCTCAAAGATGTTAATCTTGACTTCTCTGTACTAGTCGTCATATGTATAAGTACCTAGCTAGCTAATTGATGCTAGCTGCTCAACCCTCGCGTCTAGCCAAAAACAAATGAAGGGTTATTCCAAGATCGAAGTCATAGATCGCACCCAGAAATCTAGATCCATTGAGTTTTCGGATGTTTCAATATCATTTCCTCATGATCAAACCTTAAAACCCACCAAAAACAAGACTAACTCATCTGAAGCCCAAGAAAGCAATCAGATAAGCAAGAACATGACCAACAGCCCAAAGTGTTTACCAGATCAGCAAGTTGATCAAGACGAAGCCGGAAACAAGAAGCTGGAGATGTTTGGCGCGGTACTGAGCAGGAACTGCTCAGTTTCCTCAAACTCTGGATTCCAGTCTGCAGTTAAGAGGGCATTGTCAATGAGAAGATCATCATCATCAGTTTCCGAGAGGTACCGTAGGATCCATGACCATTCTATGACACTAGCATCCCCCACTACTGATGATGATGATGACGATGATGGGGACAGTACAGCGAGGGCGTCAAGAAGAAGAAGATCATCAATGGATCCGAAGAAACACAGGCCAGGAAGCAAGATCCTTAAAGCCTGTAAGCGCCTTTTTGGACTGTAGCTATATACTAAGGTTTCGTAACCTTTTTGTTATGTCCAAATGATCATGATCATGAGGTGCATGCTTTTTTAAGTTATTGTACTTCCATTAATGAGTTCTCGGGAGAGTTTTGTATGGTTTCATGTTCGGAAGATTTTTTTTTTTTTTCCCCAGATATATATTCTAAATGATTGGAGTACTTCGATTGTGAAATTGTTGACGGCATTCCTAAGGGGACGAAAAGTAAAGCTGTTTAATTTAATTGATCTCTAGCTACCAACTTTGAGATTTATAAGTATGAATTATTTTTTAAAAAAAGGCATTACAAATTAGCGAGATTGCATGCGATATGCATCGATCTGCGTTTAAAATGGCAGGATGTAGACGCACGAAATTCATTTACTTACAATCATTGGTACCATAAGGATGATGGAGTAGTCCCTTCATTTGCCAATTTATAAGGTATCGATTCACTTTCATTTTCTTATATTTTGTTGTAACTTTGGGACGAGTCGTTATTATTATTTTGAGAAATATTTTTTGCAATCGGGAGATGCAGTCGGCGTGCAGTCGGCTGTAAAAAAAATTAATACGAGACCTACATGAAAAAAAAAAAAATTATTTTTATAACTTTTTATAATTCATGTAGATCCCCTTGAATATAAAAAAAAAATTTATAATTTTTTTTATTCATTCTGTACAGCTGACTGCACGCCGACTGCATGTGACGACTGTATGTAGCAAAGCTGTATTATTTTACCTAATAAAAATCTATGGCAGATCCAGAAAACCAGTGAGAGAGAGAGAGAGAGAGCATCACGCGCGGCCATAACATAAGATGTTGGGCGGCTACCTAAAAAACAGGTTAAAAAAAATGAAAAAGGGATGTTGGGCGGCACTTAAGGCCAAACAAATACCAAACAACAGCACATGAAGTGCGACCCGCAAGGAAACGGGCTGTTGTTGTTTTTTTTTTTTTTTTTTTTAAATTTATTTATTTATTTATTTTATTATTATTATTTTTTGGAGTCTTTTAAATTAAAGGTTAATAATCGTAGCTTCTAATAAAGCCATAAAAATATTCGCTCTAGCAGTTTCTTTCTCGGTTGTTTTCTGTTTGAGAATTGTTATATATAGACATTAAAATATAAAAAAATTACATAAAATAAATTTATAAACTGAATTGATTTTATGAAATTCGTTATATTTATTTTATAAGAAAAATAATTTATATCAAATTATATCAGTTTATCGATTTATTTTTGTATATGCTCTTTGTTATTAAAGTATTTTCCTTTCTATTCCATAATTACCTAAATGACCTTCATTTTTTATTATTATTATTCTTCTTCTCTCCTTTATTTTTAACAATTTTCGTTCTGTTAATTCCAAACATTAATTTATGTCGTAATGACTTCAAATAATAATATGATTGATATGTTGATATTGGAGTTCTTTTTTTTTTTTTTAACTCGAATTTAACGTAATTACTTCATATTTTATAATAATTTTAAAAATAAGATTATAAAAAATTGTGTGTATATCATTTAGCAGTATAAAAAAAAAAAAAAAAAAAAAAAAATACCGTCGGAGATAGATCTACGACAGCAGTGTAATTGGTGTCCATTGAAAATACAGTGGCGGAGAGACAGAGAGGAAGAAAAGGAATTAGAAACATGAGGCGTGCGTGCGTGCATGCATTCTTGTGGAAACAGCGAACATTATTCTTCCAAAACAAACCCAACTTTCCTATTTTCGACTCCTAAAAATCATCCTTGAATCTCTCTTTTTCCTCCGCTGTTTTTCGTTTCCATGTACATACTATTTTTCATGATTTTAATCTTCTTCTTCTTTAAACTCTCTCTCTCGTCATTTTTTGTTTTCATATTTATCGATGATCTTTACTCTCGCGCCTTTAAGTACGTACTCGGGAATTTCTTTATTTTAACTCAAATTCAATTAAAGCATATATTTTCATTATGTTATGAATTCAAAATTGATTGTATGTGTGTTTGTTTTTTCTTAATGGAATTACAGATTTGGTATACGAAAAGGGGTCTGACTTGGGATCGGTCAGCGAGAGCTAGTTCAGTATACACATAAATAATGGCGGGAGAAAGTGAAGGTGATCGTACTGATAATGACGGAGAAAGGATGAACGAAACGACATCACCTAAGAACAGGGTGAAGTTCCTGTGTAGCCATGGCGGGAGGATCCTCCCTAGGCCTACCGATGGTCAGCTCAAGTACGTTGGTGGTGAGACACGTGCCATCGCCATTCCTCGCGATACATCCTTCTCAGGTTTCGAATGTGATATATATCATGATCGCCTGAATCAAATCTATTTACATATCTCATGAACTAAATGAATGTGTGCAGCAATTTGATATTTGGAATTCATATGGAAATAAAATTCGCGTGTTAGTGGTATAGATTTCTCTTTTATCTTATGTTATCGAATAACATAAATGTACTCTTATTCCTCAATGAATGGTGGCCTGGTTGTTGTTAACAGAGCTAATGAAGAAGGTAGCCGCAGTGTTTGATGCAGACACGATCCTCAAGTACCAAGTAATCCCAGAGGATCTTGATGCCTTGGTGTCTGTTAGATCCGACGAGGACCTCAAGCATATGCTCGATGAATATGATCGCCATGAAAGCGAAGCGACTATGAGGCTCCGAACCTTTTTGTTCCCATCCAACCCCATCATGGTCGACAACCAAGCCACCTACCCTGAACCCCATGCACTGGAGCAGCGTTATGTTGATGCCATCAATGGCATTATCCGCACGACCACTGCTTCTACACTCACTTCTATAAATGCAAATCGTGTCCCCTTTACTGTCTCTGCTTGCTCTTCTCCCCATTGTTCTTCCCCAAAAGCCCAAAATGTTGATCCTTTGTATGACACCATCTCGTCAAATGGCTACCAGCAGAATGGTCTGGTTTCTATGCATAAGGTCCACAGCTCCCCTAGCCTTTGCAGCCTTAACAACTTCCAGAACCATAGCAATGGCCTTGGTAACCACCACTTGTGTCAGCACCACCACTACCAATACCATCCACACCACTATCATGGCTGTCATCATCCCAGACCACCAATCGATCCTCATAATAAAGTTGGTGGTGGTGAAATGTTCGCTCGATCTTTGTCATCAGGTAGGGCTGATACTAGGAGGAGCCTGATGGGTTATGGCATAAACAACTATTACCCACCAAGTAGGCACCGAAGAGAGGGTGGAGGCTGCAGTGTGTGTGGATATGAATGCGGGTTCTATGGGTGTGGCGGGCTCGAGATATCAGGTATCGGGAGTATTACTCGGAGTCCAAGATAAACCATTTCGGGAGAGAAGAAAGGCATGAAGATGAATGGAGGTCAAGCTATCAGAAGCGAGGAGACAGGACCTTGTAAATATTGTTATAGATGATTATAACCATTGGGCAGGCTTGAAACTTAAAATAGATCATACTCAATTAAGCTCATGCGTGTAAGCTTTATGAAGATATTACGGGCAGGTAGGCACATATAAAAGAACAAACATTGAACGACAAGCAAAGATGAGTAGCTCCTGTGCAATTCTCGCCTCTATATAAACATGATAATCATCGGTAGAATCATCAGTGAGATAATGCACGACAATTTCTTCCCTCAAATCCGTCATGTCTCATTTATGTAATATTTCTTCAAAAAGTGGCAATTGCCCAAGATTTTGCTACTGCGGGGAACTTTAAATAGTCTTGCATCTCTATTTTCAATTGCATTCTTTTCCCCATAAGGTAAAATAAGACTCTCTGTAACCCTACCAAGTTAATACAATCCCCGCAAAAACAATTCTTATACACATTAACAAAGAATAAGCGATGAGCGGCACAAAAAATATCCAATTTTTGCTCACTTGCTGTCAGTGAAATCTGCATCGATAACATCTCCATCAGGCCCCTTGCCGGATGATTCTGAAGGCCCAGATTCACCGCCAGGTGATGGCCCAGGACCAGCACCTGCGCCAGGAGCACCTGGTTGATTGTATAGGGACTGGCCAAGCTGCATGACTTCTTGATTTAGGGCCGCCATAGCGTCCTTAATGGCTTGGGTGGAACCCCCTGAAATTGCATCCTTGAGCTCTCCAAGCTTTGCCTCTACCTTCTCTTTCACTGGGCCTGGAACCTTATCTCCCAGCTCCTTGAGTTGCTTTTCTGTCTGGTAGACAACAGAATCAGCTTGGTTCTTAGCGTCAATCGCATCTCTCCTTTCCTTGTCCTCCTTTGAAAACTTCTCCGCCTCCTTGACCATTCTCTCCACCTGCATATTTCACACACATTTTACCTTGGTACTCTCCGGCTTTTGACCTAATGCTACAAAACCCAATAAAGTCTATGGTATCTATAGCAGGTTCCAAGCACAGCATAAATTAAAGGAGATAAACCATTATATTCGATACCTATTCATCTTTTCATTGGAAACAACAACATACCTCATCACCAGGTAAGGTGCTAGCACCAGTAATTGTTATGTCTTGCTTCTTCCCTGTGCCCTTGTCAACCGCAGTGACTGAGAGGATACCATTGGCATCAATGTCAAATCTTACTTCAATTTGAGGGACCCCACGAGGTGCAGGTGGGATACCATCCAGACGGAAGCTACCAAGAGATTTGTTGTCCCTAACAAACTCTCGCTCGCCTTGTAGAACATTAATCTCGACACTGGTCTGTCCATCTGCAGCTGTAGAAAACACCTCTGACTTGGATGTCGGCAGGGTAGTATTTCTTGGGATGATCTTCGTCATCACACCACCCAGGGTTTCTAGACCCAGTGACAACGGTGAAACATCCAAAAGCACAATATCACTGACATCCCCAGCTAAAACACCAGCCTATATAAAAAAATATATACACGAATCAAACAAACAACAATGTATGCATTGCCAGCTATCAGAACGATACAAAACATGACTGCAAAATACTGAGGCTTGATTTGGATAGCTAGATAAGATGAGATGATCTGTAAATAGTAGTAAAATGGTTTGAATTGAGATGTTTTATGCAGTTTTGATAAATAAATAAATAAATAATTGAATAAAAATATTATAAAATTAAAATATTGTTAGAATATAATTTCTTAATATTATTTTATTTTGAGATTTGAAAAAATTGGTTTATTTTTTATATTTTATTTGAAAGTTTAAAAAAATTGTAATGATTATGTAATGATTAGATGAAAAAGTTAAAAATTTGAAATTGAAAATTATTTGTGTTTGTAATGTTTGGATATTGAGATAAGATGAGATGAGAGACTCTTACTATTCAAACCAGGCCTAAATAGTGCGACTGCATAATCTACGGCCAACAGTTATCAGTGAAATCATCACAGATAGCAATGTGCACAACACATTACTTAGACGTGAAAGCATAAAGTAGCTCACCTGAACTGCAGCCCCTAGGGCAACAACTTCATCAGGATTTACGGTCACATTGGGATCTTTCCCAGTCAACTTCTTCACAAGCTCCTGAACAGCTGGAATTCGAGTTGATCCTCCAACAAGGATCACTTCATCTAAATCTTTGAAGGAGAGTTTAGCATCCCTCAAGGAATTTTCAACTGGTCTTCTAAGCCTAAAATATAATCAGGCAGTTTGAAATGTTAACTCAACACTTCAGTCGTTTTACAGAGCCAACAAAAATAAAATTTTGCTAAAACCTTGCTATTTTCTTATCCAGCTATAGACTACATATGAGAGTAATCCACAAAGATAAGTACTACGATGATCAGTGTGTGATGTTGAAAATAATAGGACACATTTAGAGTTTCGCAAGAATGGCAGGTACCTGTCAAGAAGGTCAGAACACAATTCCTCAAACTTGGCCCTAGTGAGGGTGGTTTCAATATGCTTGGGGCCATCTGCAGTGGCAGTAATGAAAGGCAAACTGGAAAGGAAGAAGACAATGTAAAAATTAAACTTCGGTATAACCTCACAGAGACACATCCTCAATCCTCATATACTCTTCTGATTTTTTTTTTTTTTTTTGGGGGGGGGTGGGGGGGAGGGATTGATCAGCAAGAGAGTTAGATACAATGAAATACCTCATGTTTGTCTGAGTTAAAGATGAAAGCTCCATCTTAGCTTTCTCAGCTGTCTCCGTTAGCCGCTGAAGAGCTTGTTTATCCTTCAACAGATCTATACCTTCATCTCTCTTGAAGTTTGCAGCCAGCCAATCGACAATTCTCTGAAGGGTTCAATAACATTTAGTACTTCTTTAGCAAGATAGAGATTTTACACCCCTCCTTTTCTTCTGGAATAAAGGAGAAGGAAACCCAAAGAGCAGAAAAATAAACAAGCCAGTAGAAGGGGAAAACTAAAAGTTCCTGACCTTGTCAAAATCATCACCACCCAAATGAGTATCTCCAGAAGTAGAAAGCACCTCAAAGACTCCATCACCAACCTCAAGCACTGCAATGAAAAGAGAGAGAATTAATTCCTAAATGCGTTTGTCATTACAAGGCATCTTTCAGGGACAAAGTCCGTTATAGAGATACCAACAAAAAGAATTATAATAGTGGCAAGGTGCTAATGTAAATGGGGACATAACTTAACAGGTTTACGAACAGTGATCTAACCTGATACATCAAAAGTACCACCACCGAGGTCAAATACCAAGATGGTCTCGTTGTTCTTCTTTTCAAACCCATATGCTAATGAGGCAGCTGTGGGTTCATTGATTATTCTAAGAACTTCTAAACCAGCAATACGACCAGCATCCTTTGTTGCTGTCCTTTGGGAATCATTAAAGTAAGCGGGCACCGTCACAACAGCTTTGGTAACTTTATCATTCAGAAACTTTGAAGCATCATCCACAAGCTTCCTCAAAACCTAAAGATGGGTATACGAGTTACAAGAGAATCCAAAACCAAATGCAAACAACCAAATTCATAGGAACAATCACTATGTATCTGCATGAATGAAACATTAATCATCATATACCACATGCTCTACCAAACATAGAGATGAAAGCATATGTATCGTCAAGTCCACTGTTCAATATCAAGAAACGTGCGTTTAACAAGTATGAATAAAATTCTGGAAATTTGTAATTTTCTTTTTGGACAGGTAATACAAATTTTATTCATAAAGACAAAAGGCATAGCCCAATTACATGAACATATGAAGAACCTTAGGAAAAATTCAAATAAGTTTGTATCCCTGCCGCATCAATTGCAACAGTTAACAATGCGTCCACACTTAACTTGTTGATTCTTTTTTCTCATACAAATCACTTAAAATAATGATTCCAATACACACAAGAACAACAAATTTCACATTTTCTGCCCTCAACATCCTCTAGCCAATCAAACCATCCAAAAGAACAAGACTTTAAAACGAGCGCATTACCAACAAACCCTATCCGAAATTGCGCGCCAACTGACCGCATTTAATACGAAGTCCTCGATTGTTTTTTAATACGAAGTCCTCCATTGTCACAAGCATAAAACATAAAAAGAAAGCCATAAGACGATCAACACGCAATAACAAAACTTTAGAATTTCGAACAATTAACATGTTCAGGAAGCCAAAAATTAAGAAAAAAAATTCACTGCCAAAAACCACAAACCCATTTGCCCAATAACTTTCTTTTTTTCCTCCACAAAAATCCCCCATTCCCACAAACCAGAAAACAGAAATAACAGAAAACCAGCAACAAAAACACCGAAACCCAGTGCCAAAAACTACAAATCCATGTCGACTTTGCGCCTAGTGAACCCTATTTTAACCCAATTTCCCCCTTTCCACAGCCAAAAGGTAACAAATCATATGAAAAGTAACAACAAAGCAAAAAAGGTTATCGAGGCCATCACCAAAAGGGAGTTACCTGGGCAGAGATTTCTTCTGCAGCAAACTGCTTTCCGATTGCAGGGCACTCCAGCTTGACATTGCCATTCTCGTCCCTGACGACCCGGTAGGAGACCTGCTTGCTCTCCTCGTCCACTTCGGACATCTTCCTCCCAATGAACCTCTTGACGGAGAAGAAGGTGTTCTCCGGGTTCACAACGGCCTGGCGCTTGGCAATTTGACCCACCAACCTGTCCCCACTCTTCGTGTAGGCGACCACAGACGGCGTGGTGCGCTGGCCCTCTGCGTTGGATACTATGGTCGGTTTGCCTCCTTCCATAGCAGCAACAGCTGAATTAGTCGTCCCCAGGTCGATCCCCACGACCTTCTCGTTCACCACCTTAAGCGGGCCCACCTTACCGGCGGTTCTTAGTCGGGGAAAAGACACCGTACCACGAAGCTTCTGGCCGAAGAAGAAGGCTTTGGAGGAGGAGAGATTGGGACGATTGGGTTTGCTCCGGAACGAAGCGGTGGTACCGAGGGTATGGATTTGGGCTGTGGAGGAAGCCATTGAGAAAGTATCAATGAATGAGGGTTTCGGCTAGAGTATACGGGAGAAGTATACGGGAGAGTGAGAGAGAAGAAGAAAATAAAACTGAAAAATCTAAAGCGGAGGAGGGAAGAAGGAAGAGGAAGTGTGGGGTTGAAGTCGAAACTCCAACAACTTTGCTCGGAACGAGAGATAGAAAAACGGAAGATAGACGAGGGTTAGGGTTGGAGGAGGGTTTATGAGCAAGGGAAGGAGAGGGGATGTGACGCGTGGAGAGTTCGAGAATGATCTAGTACTCCCACTGCGAATGAATGAGAGAATGCTGGCCGTTGGATTCAATACTGAGTAGCTCTGGCCTGCCAAGTGAGAACATCGAGGAAGACTTTAGATGAACGGGAAAGAAAGAATAATAAATAAATATATTTGTAGTCAAAAAATAAAAAAAATGGTATTATAAACTTTGTGTGAAGGATTTGGTGAGGATTGAAAAGGCAAAACCCAATTTGTATTCTCAAACAAGGGAAACATAGGAACGGTAAACTGTCACCGTATCATCGTTCATCTTCTCGAGACTTTCTTTTCTTTCAAAATTTAGAAGAGATTTGAATAATGAATTGAGATAAAAGATGAATTAAAATAAAAATTAAATAAAATTTTATTATAATATTAATTTTTAACATTAATATTATTATTTTAAAATTTAAAAAAGTTAAAGATTTTTTATTAATCATTCCATCACGGCCACACTACAAATAATCCAACCACGTCCAACAATTAAAAAGACTAAAATCACAACAAAGAAACAATCAAACATGCTGTATCCTTTTTTTTTTTCCCCTTGTTTTTGGCTTACACATCTCTTCCGTTTTGGACAAGAGAAATCCTCAACTTAAATGCCATTCAATCCATGGATACAAAGCAGATGGGAGGTCATGTGACATGGAAGATCAGTAAGAAGCTAAAACGGTCGTGGCCCACAAGAGAACTCACCTTTTATCTCCTCTCTTTGGAAGATGTTAATTTATACCATGAGCAATTTTTTTAAATATTCACCCATGCTGTGTTACAATACAAAGCATTTGATTCACCCTTTTGTAGCAAATTGTTTCCGAGGAAGTGCCCTCCAACCAATATCCCGCCTGCAGAATCCTCCTGACCAGTTAATTTCATCAACAGCCTGGTAAGCTCGATCCCGCGCCTCTTCAAGATCTCTTCCTTTTGCGGTGACCCCAAGCACACGTCCCCCAACTGCAACGAAGTTACCCACCGGGTCTTGGGTTGTTCCTGCGTGGAATATCTTAACACATGAACTAACATGCTCTGCTTCTTCAAGGTTTCTAATCACAGTTCCCTTCTCATAGGCCCCAGGGTAGCCCTTACTTGCCATCACTACCACCATGGCAGACCCTGGGGACCAGTTCAGGGATACTCCGCTTAGCTCTCCTCTACAGGCTGCAAGCAGAACTTGTGCCAGATCAGACTCCAACCGAACCATCAACACCTGCTTACCATTATCGTCAGATAACCCCCCACCCCATCCGGCCAAAAAAAAAAAAAAAATCAATATACTTCCTATTATGTACAATACCAGAAGTTACACCATGTAAAATACGCATATACACACTCACAAATTAAATAATAATTATTAGAGGACCAATAATACAGCGTGGATTGGGATATGCTACACCTATTTATGCTAGCCTAATATGTAGTCTTAGATCAACTCATGACACGACCAGCTCTTTCAAAATGCAAGTCATAAAAGTTCATTGAAGATCAATTTTATCAAAGACTTCTTAAAAGACTAAAAGAAATGCAAACTTCAACAACTTCCAAATGATAACAGCACCAAACCAAACTTAGCTGTGAAGTTAGATATTTGATAGCAAGTTTGAGTTTTGATGGGAAAATAACTTATAATTGTGCTTCTTGAAGGTCAGCTGGGCAGTTGGTATTTTGATTATTTGAAAGAACACGTTATAAAATTAATTCAGAGTCTGTCAACTGACCTGACACTCTGGATCTCCAAAACGCACGTTGTACTCAATTAGCTTCGGTAAGCCAGACTTCTTCTCAATCATGAGCCCTGCATACAAAACCCCAACGAATTTGCACCCCTCTGCAGCCATTCCTTTTACAGTAGGGAGGATTATGGATTCCATGACCAATGACTGAAGTTCTCTTGTTAATATGGGTGCAGGGGAATATGCCCCCATCCCACCTGTATTGGGCCCTGTATCACCATCCCCAACTCGTTTATGGTCCTGAGCAGACTCTAGAGCAATCGCATTCTCTCCATCCACCAAGGCAAAAAAAGACACTTCTTCTCCTTCCAAATATTCTTCAACGATGACACGACAACCTGCAGAACCAAAAACACCCTTAACAAGCATTGAATCAACAGCCTCATATGCTTCCTCCAAAGTCGTAGCAACAATAACTCCCTTTCCAGATGCCAATCCATCTGCTTTGATAACAATTGGGGACCCTTGCTCTTGAATGTATTGCTTTGCAGCAGATGGATTGGTAAATGTTTTGTACTGCACAATTAACTACCGAATTAGCAGCATTATTGTGTGAAAATGGTGACATGTTAATGAGAAAGCAAAGATTGTAAAGCTGCAAACTTCGCTTCCAAAAAAAGGCAAAATAAGCACAAATAAAATTTAAAATGGCGGATAAGAATGCTACTTAAAGATAAGACCAAGAGTATAGGGATGGAAACATCATAATGGAGTGTGAGACTATATGCAGCGAAGTTGTAACAATATCAATTGAAGAGATGGTATGAAGAACTGCCTAAAACTAAGAAAAATGGGCAGACCAACCTTAGCAGTAGGAATTCCATACTTATCACACAAATTCTTCATGAAGTTCTTGGAACCTTCCAAAGCAGCAGCCTCTGCTGAAGGGCCAAAAGTAGGGATTCCAGCCTTAGATAGATCATTTGCAAGGCCTGAAACAAGAGGTGCCTCCGGTCCAACAACAACCAGCCCCACACCCCATTTGCAGCAGAAGGATATTACAGCAGAGCTGTCAAAGATGTCAAGGTCAGAAATACAAGTGGCACTCCCCGAGTTGGAAATCCCAGCATTACCAGGCGCACAGAAGACTGCATCAACAGAGGGAGATCTCTGCAAGGCATAGCAAAGTGCATGTTCTCTTCCCCCTCCACCAATGACCAAAACCACCACCCTCTCTTCTTCTGCAGCATTTGTAAACATAGAGTGCCAATGGATGACCACACAAAAATGGGTGTAAAGTTTTATACTTTCTAAATGATTGTGACAACAACATACAAATTAACAAGAAACGACATATTAAGGAAGCATAACGATCTTCTAGAGGTGGTAAATGCAGAAGAGTAAACTTGTTCAAAATAATGACAAGATTTTGAAAACAACACCACAGAGTTGGCCTAGGAATCTAAAGAATACTTTTTTCTCTAGGAAACAATATATGTTTTAAAAAGGAATCTAAAAAATACTAATCCATAAACCATTGCTTTGTATCTTCAATAGTATCTAATAATTTAATGCATAAATTACTAGTCACTTAGTTTATGTACATGGCATTTTCCTTAACAATGAGAACTTAAGAAAACACATCCGACTATATCATTGCTTATGGCTTAACTATTCCAATTTTTTCATACTATCCTGTAAAAACATTCTCGACTGCTTTGATCAAGAATGATGCTAGGATATTGTTGTTGCATTTTTAAATATGTTGTAATAACAAGTCACTAAATGTGACAACAACAGCGAGATGACCGTGAACAAGTGTTACCATTGCCTCAGAGGAAAACCACTATAAAGATTGTTTTAAAAGAAAATTCAACTACAAATGGGCTTTGTACTCCAACAAAAAGTTCTGAAAAAACATACGTAATAGCTTACGATTTCTGAAGCCAATCAACTATATAAGCCGACCAAGAAAACACTGTAATTGAATTCGGAGAAAACAACAAACAAAACTATGTAGTAATTTTGTGCCAAAGTTTTATTCATTAAAGTAATAAAAAGTGTAATAACTTACTGATCCAAAAAAAAAAAAAATGCAATAACTTCAAACATATTTCACAACTGTCAAATAACGGGAACAGTTAGGAAATCTAGCAAATAGATAGAGAATTTAAAAGAGAAAAAATCAATAACACTGAAAAAACATACCGACAACAGAGATAATAAAAATCACATAAATAAAAAATAAGAACTGATTTGGCGAATGCAAACGAACCAAACTGGAACACAAAGAAAGAAAAATTAATATTAATACCAGAAGCAGTATCGGTTTGGGCACCAAGTGAAACCAATGAGTCAGATTTAAGAGCATGGCAGTTTAAGAGACTGGAAGAAGAAGGCCGTGAGCCATTTAAAAAAAGCGAGTCCCGGGGAGAGAAAGAGAGGTGATTGCCGGAGTTAGAGCGGAGGGATCTCACGGAGAACGACGTGGGGGAGTTACCGAAACGGCAGCTTGAGAACGGAATCGGAAGTCTAAGACTGTTGGTACTGCTGCGTGGATTAAGAGCTGGTCCGAGGTCGAAGGTGGTGGTGACGGTGGCGCAAGACATGTTAATTTCTGGTTTTTCGTTTCGGAAATGACTTCTCGAATTTCAGAAGCGCATTGAGGGTTTAAGCCTTTAAGGACTGAGTTTATTTTATTTATTTTATTTTTATTATATTTTTGGCGCAGTTCCCTCAAAATATGATTATTTAAAAAACAGACTAGAAAGAGGGAAAGATCCTTTGGGTATTTTAGGATGGTCATTCCGTGATTCTCACGCGGATATAAACAATAATAATAATAATTTTTTTCTGTAAATTATTAATTATCCGTACGAAAATCATTTTTATTTTAATTAATTAATTAATTCCTAGTTTGACAAATAAATGAGTTTTTGTCAAAGCAACGTACGTGTAAATGACTTATAATTACCATAGAAAAAAATGACATCTATTTAATTATGTAAAATTTTTTTAAAATAAAATAAAACATCGATGGAAAAAAAAAAAAAAACCAAAAATGGTAATCCTATTATATTCTAAAATAAATGGCCTTGAAGTGTGTGCAAGAATATCCTTTGTCATTTCATTTTGTAATTTTTTTTTTTTTTGTCCCTCTCGAGCTACAGCGACATAATAGACAGCCATGCTGGAACATCGATAAAAAAAAAAAAAACCAAAAATGGTAATCCTATTCAAAAAGTCTACTTGCAACCGATCTTGGGGAACCGGCGTCACTGTGTCCTACGTGGCACGTTTTCAATACGGCGTCGTTTTGATTTTAAATTCAAATTGAAGACGCAGCTCAGTTTAGGTTTTATTTTGGAAATCACTTTCACCATCAGCCGACACACCTACGACCACGAGACCCTCCCCTCTTCCCATCGGGTTTGTCATTCTGCCTTCCATCCCAATCGGCAGCAGTTAGTCCGGTTCCTTCCATCCCAGTCGCCGGCGACTTTCTTCTCTCTTCTCGCCGGCACTTTCTTCTTCTCGGTTTAGGTTTTGTTTTGGAAATCACTTTCACCATCAGCCGACACACCTACGACCACGAGACCCTCCCCTCTTCCCATCGTCTTTGTCATTCTGCCTTCCATCCCAATCGGCAGCAGTTAGTCCGGTTCCTTCCATCCCAGTCGCCGGCGACTTTCTTCTCTCTTCTCGCCGGCACTTTCTTCTTCGTCTTCTCCTCGGTAGACCCACAAACCCTAGTTTCGCATCTCGTTTTGAAGAGCCACGAATCACAAACGGCGTTCGAACCCACGAACCAGAGCCTGTACGTGGCTGTCATCTTCTCCACCAGATCTGATATCTAAAGCCCGCTCACAAAGCAGTCCCCGTATCACTTGGTCTTCGGCTTCTACTCAAACCCATGACCCACAAACCCACGTTTCACATCTCGTACCGAAGAGCCACGAACCACAAACCCAATTTGAACCCACGAACCAGAGCCACAAAGCCCTGTCGTCTTATCCACTAGATCTGAAATGTGAAGCCCACATAGCACCAAAACCCTAACTCTAACCCTAACACCGACAAAAAAGCCAACCCTAACACCGAGTTTCAAATCAGGTTAGATTTCTCCTTTTCCACGTGTTTTGGTTTTGTTTTCAACATTCTAATGCTATACATACTTGGTCTTCTGTTATTGTTAATTTATTGTTTTTTTTTTTTTATAATACTACTAGTAAATTTGATATGCCCATTTGACAGGTCTTCATTTACTGAAAATGTCTTCATTTAGTAATGCTATACATACTTGGTCTTCATTTACTGAAAATGTCTATGAATTAGTGGTTGAAAGGTCCTTGTTTGTTTTATTCCTCCTCTAAGTTATAATAATTTCACAACATTGTATGTGAAACCACTAATATATGGTTAATTGAAATTGAATGTGTAGATGGAGATGGGTTTGTAGTAGAAAATTATAGTGTGACATAGCTTACAATCGGGTTGTGTCATGTTGGGTTAGTATTAGGTCTATGAAATCGAAATTATTTATGAATTGACAACAAACTGATCCAAGTGAATCGTACTAACCCAAATTTGAACACTGCCAATAATAAGCTATTCCAGACATCTTCATTGTAAATGGTCATAATTGAGAGCTAGAGGACGGTTTGTAAGTTGTATTTAGTTTATAGTTATTGTTTATGTATGCCGGATTATGTTCATTTGTCACATAAATTTGTGGAGGTCATTAAGATTTTGGCATTTCATTCGAAATCCTTCATCACAGAGCAGGCTAGGGGCTTGTAACTATTTCAAATGAAAATTGAAACTACAAATGCTATCATTTCTCTTATGGACTTGGACTCTTTTCCATTCTTTATTTTAACCCAACTCGTAATCTCTTTTTAACTCATTGTCTATTTATATTTGCTAACGATATATTTACACTTTATTTGGTACTGTTTCAATATGTAGTTAATTTTTTTTTGTTTGAATATCTACTATTTCAATATCTATTATTGGAATAGATCCTACTGTTGAATAATAAAGCTTATAATACAAAGAATTACTAAGAAAATATGTGACCACATACTACCAGTTTGTCATGTTCCATAACTCAATTTGTAGCTAGAAATTACATGACAGGTGCTTTCTGGTGTAATTTGGTGTGGGATCATATTGAATGATACCAAGCTTTCCATAAACATTCCTTTAACTTTTGGATATTGGTTTTACTAGTTTGTCATGTTCAAACCTATGTTCCGTAGGACTAAGTAACTAATTGTAGGTTTGTGGAGACACTGTGTTGTTACCCATATAATAGTCTAGTGGTAATTGTTTTGTTACCAACTATACACTGTTTTCTTACCAAATAATTGTGGCAAATTAGTTTTGGATTTTGACCACTAATAACTTTCTCTTCTGAAATATAAATATATGTTACTAACTAATTGTGGGAAATTAGTTTTTCCTTTCTCTTCTTTGGTTCATCTTAGAAATGTCATCGTCCTCATCAATGTCTTCTTCATCTTTTGCTAAACGTACCATGAGGCAACCATTGTGCTGCTGTGGGGTGAAAGCAACACTGAAATTTTCAACCACAGCAAAAAATCCTGGCCAGCCATTCTTAGGGTGTCCAAAGTACAACACAGAGGTAATTACAGCTGTAACCTTTCTGTTCACATTTCTTTCAGTCTTCAAGCCCACTAATATGTGGTCTAATGCTCAGGGATTACCCTTCTGCAAGTTTTTCCAGTGGGCAGATAGTAATCAAGTGACTGAGCTCCAGCTTCAAGGAAGAATCAATGACCTGTTACAGAGGGAGAAAGATCTCTAAAAAATAGTCGACCTTCTCGAAAAAAGGGAGATTGACCTGCGTAAGATGGTGGATCAGCTTGAGAAGGAGTTGCTGAGGCAAACACAAGAACCTGATATTAAGAGGGAGCACAAACTGGGAAAACAGTTTAGTGGGATTGCATTAGTAGTACTTTTAATTTGTATTGGACGCTGGCTCTTGTATTAGAGGATCTAAATGCATCGCTTTCCATTTCTGTAAATTATTTATTTTGTTCAAACCTATGTAATGCACACTGTTAGAGTTTGAATACCTGCAAACTTTGGGAATTATGGTGTAGTAGTGGGATCTGGAACAGTGGCCACAAGAATATTTTTAATGTTATATATCTTTTATGTTTAGAAATTGTGAATGTTATGCATATGTGCTTTCTGGATGTTTAGAATGCATTCATAATCAGCATTGAGCATTGAGCTTTATGCATGCATATGTGCTTTCTGGATGTTTAGAATTGTGCTTATAATAATCATCCATTCGATGTTTATATTGTGGAAGTAGCTCTTGTATTTCGACTTAGCAAATAATAACAGTAACCGTAGATATAAGTTACAAGAACTGTATGCCAATCCATGCCAATCAATTAATACAGGTGCTGCTGACTTTATTTCACTGCTTGCGTAAAAATACAAATCAGAACCTTCATTTCAAAAACACCATTCTAGTGCAAGATCCTCTTTCCACCTGGACACACCTCAAACTACACAGAATATTACAAGCACCACAAACTACACAACAAAGATTGGATCAGTAGAGATTAAGCTATTGCGCCACTTCACTTCAACGCCGGTTTTAGTGTATACACATTCTCAGAATCAATATGTAAAAGAGATCCAAGATGTCACCCATAATATACATTTGGTACAAATAGATGGTAGAACCTTCTTTTCAAACACAATGCACCATCACTCTTTAATCAACCCAAGAGATCCAAATAGTATAACCATGCATTTAGATCTTAGTGATGAGGAAATAAATTAAAGCTTTATTGCCCCCTCATCATCGAAGGCAAAATTAAAGTTTTACACCAACAAGTATCTATATTCCCAAAATACCACCAACAACAAGATTAACACCCTAATGTGTTTAGCTAAATAGTGGTAGGCCAACTCATAACAAAATGGATCAGCAGCACCTGTACACCACGGGATGAACCTACAGGGAAAACAATTGATGTAAATTGTGTGCCAAATCCGAAACTCTAACCCACAAAGAACACCCTAATCATTAAAACCCAAGCTTAAAAAAGATTATGATAATGTATAACCACGGAAAGGCATACCCACGACAATTGAAATGTCATTCCCGTGGTTGTGAACCATCCAATATAGCCTCTAGCGGTTGTGATCCAACCAACCCAAATTGCATCTGTAGACCAATAAAAGTCATGCAAAACCAACTCATGTCAAACTTACTATTAAAATTATCATCCATAAAATTAAAGTTGGGAAACACGTACACTTTCTTGGCTTTGCATTAGTCTTTCTTGGGGTTGAGCTCCAATAATGTCAGCAGCTGGTATGCTCTCTGGAACAGTCTGATTATACGGTGCCACCAAAATTACAAACAATGCTTAATACGACACATAGACAAAATCATTTATCTTATAATTCAAATAAAAGTCTTTCGGGGAAGATATTACTTGCACGACACCAAATAAATTCTTGCACACGTCTACGACTGCTATATCTTCTCCATCTCGCTGAACATACCATAATAATCATTTTTTAGGTAGTAATAAAAAAATTAAGCATCAACAAGGTAGATGTCAAATAGAATATCAGCACCTGCTTGCGTTTTCCCTTTCCCTGTGCTCGCTTGGTCTTCTCTTTAACTTTTCGCAAGTCTCTCTCCATCCTGGATGCTCTCCTCAGAGATGGGGGTCTCCCTTTCCCTCTCACAATATGTGGACTGAGAACTTGTTTTGAAGAACCAACAGTTGCTGTAACGTTTGCGGTACCACTTGCATGTGCTGTGGGATCCAGATTGCCAGAATAAAGGTCAATCATTGCATGCAACTTATTAGTTGCATCCAAAGTATGTTCTCTCGAACCCGCAGCATGAGTAATCATCTTGTAACAGATGTTCAAAAGACTTGAATAATTTGTGGAATCCTCCCGTTGATGCACTGTGTCGTAGCTGCTATGGATTAACATGTATCTTCTTTTGATGTCCTTCCTCCATCGATCCAAAATGTACCTATCTGGCAATGATTTAATCCCGTTACATTTGAACACAGCGAAGATGTGCCGGCACACTATCCCCCTCATTTCAAATAAACCACAAGAACACTTTGCAGCACCTGTATCTTCCTGACTAAATTGGACTGAGTGTGTAACCAACTTCGTGAACTCTTCGAGACAAACTTCATCATCTACCACATAGGTTTTTACTGTACCGTCGACCTTGAGAAAAACTGGGTCCAAGTCAATAACGCGGGCCAGTTGAAGCTGAACTTCCCTAAACTTTCCATTGGTGTACAAATCTTGAAATCTCTTTTCAATTGGAGATCTAGAGATGCAGGGAATTGTGACATTAAATGAGTGGAAGTCCGCTACATTTTCGTTCTCAATCTTCTTCTTCAACGCATTATCATATTGATCGACAAACTCTTTCAAGTTTGTCTTAGCATAAACATAGCCATCAAAAAAGGCATTCATGCTCTCACTCCGCTGAGTTGTACTCGTTCCAGCCCAAAAAATATCTCTCAAAAATGCCGGTACCCAGTACTCACGCTCAGTGTATAAACTCTTCAACCACACATTATCATGCAAGTTGTACGTGGTGATGAACTGATCCCAACAATTCTCGAACTCTTCCCGAGTTTGGGTGTCATACACACATTTCATTAGGGTAGTTTTCATTTCAGTTTTGTAGGAACCATAGCTTCCAAGCTTTTCCGGGACTTTCTTAAGTATATGCCAAAGGCAAAATCGATGTCGGCTTTCGGGGAAAACAATTGAAATGGCATTTTTCATCGCTCGGTCTTGATCAGTAATAATAGCCTTCGGCGCTATACCATCCATACACTGCAACCAGGTCTGGAATAATCACACGAACGTCTCAGTATCCTCTGAGGAAATCAAGCCAGCTCCCAACAAAATTGATTGCCCATGGTGGTTTACACCAACAAATGGTGCAAAGGGCATCCCATATCGGTTCGTCAGGTATGTGGTGTCGAATGTGACCACATCACCGAAATATTGGTACGCAGCTCGACTACGGGGGTCTGCCCAAAATACATTCTTTAACCTACCATCATCATCCAGGTCCATTAATGCAAAGAACCCCGGATTTTTGTACTGCATTCGTAAAAAGTAGTCTTGGAGCGCCCTAGCACCACCTGCGCCCAGTCGTAGATGTCGTGCCTTGTCGATGTAGTTACGGCAATCCTTTTCCAAAAATGGGAGGTTCTCAAATCCACCCGCACCAACAACAAGCGATCCGAAACTCTTATTCATACGGATCCCAGCCATATCATTTGTATCAAGAACTCTTTTTACTGATTCACTTACTTCTCTATTACAGCGAAAGAAGCGCGATTTCTTGGGGCTCAGGTTGTGATTATGGATATTGTGAACTGTATTCAGCCGAAACTTTCCATCAGCAGTTTTTGAGGCATTAATCTTTGCCTTACATTCTGTCTTTCCCGTCGGACGAGGGTTGGCAACATTCACAATCCTATTCCGAGCTTTCCCACCACGGGCACAGGCAAGTGTGACATATCTAACAGTCCCATCCTCTCCCCTCTCACTCCTTTTTGTCATCACCCCAAACTCGCATTTCTTACCATATTCCTTGTAATAACTCATTAAATCTTCTAACGAATTAAACTCCATCTTGGACTTTGGCACATCATCACCATCCATTTGCACTTTCTCAGATGCTTCTGCACTGCATATGGGGGTTTCAGTTTCCCCACCATCGGGTCTATTATCCTGTGCATCTGGTCTATCCGCAACACATTCATCAACTCTAGAGGATGTACATGGCGATTCGGTTTCCAAACCATCAGGTCTATTATCCTCTATACCTTGGAATTTGCTTGTAATGGAGCTTGTACTAATGCGAGATACCGGGTCTTCCATGCCATGTTGAAATGGGTAACTACCATTCTGGCAAAAAGAAAAAAACAATGCAATTAAACTCTTTTCAAAAACCTAATCCTTAAAATTAAACATGTTTGATATGACATCACCACCTGTAGGTTGCTTGGATATAGGTTGGCACTAGGATATGATAAAAAAGCCGGTGACCACGCAGGCGTTGGTCCATAGTAACAATGCATGTTATTTGGGATGTTTGGACACGTGGATGGTATGTCCTAAAATATTATTAGATAAGTTATTGATGTATTTTGACAATAAAATATCAACTAATAAACAAATAATGTTTTCGATATATTAAATAATACAACATACCGCGGGTGGGGGATTTGAGCTAGATGCCTTTGAATTAAACAGGTCTTCTTTTCCGTTTCCCATGCTAAGAGGGAGGCAAATAAATTGTCAATACCAATATTATATAACTTAAACCACATTATAATCTATGAACTAGTATATAAAAAATGAAGCAAGATACTAATATCTACAAAAATTCCCAAAATCAACATTACTAGGAACGAAACAATGTCCTGCAAATGCTTTCTAGCCAATCACTGAATATAATAATTCTAAGGTGGAGAACATTCTAACTATGGTTTACCAAGTTGACAAAATCTTCTTCTAGCAAACATTCAAATGTCTTGTCAATTGTTTTTCCCTCTTTAATCTCTAAATATTTATCATACTCACCCTGGGATTTGATCTCTAAATAATTAGTGGCATGTTCTATTTTAATACTACAGTGGGAAGCAAATATGAATTCTTCCAAAAATTTAATCAACCAACTACCTTGCTGTGAACATGTGGTTTCATGCTCATTAAAAACTTTAAATTTAATCATAGAACCAAGTTTATTATGGCATCCAAGTCCATATATGCTGTAGTTGTAAAAATTAAAATAGAGATATAGACATAATGGAATAAGCATTATCATTTCTTTCCCATAAGCTGAAACAGGACATTCATCAACACCCGAAAACTGGAGACCCGTAAACATCCTTACTACCATACAAAAAATCTGTAGTAACCAAATAGTAAGACTACATCAACTTCGTCTAAAAGGAAAGAATACAATAGAAAAAAAAAAAATATATATATATATATACATATTCACTTCAAGCAAATTTTCCTTACTTTATACTCTCTAGTCTGACAGGAGCTTACGGACATATTCAGGTTCAATGGTTTGTCTAAAAGCAAGACTAAATCAGGTTTGTCTACCCGGAAAGAATAGAACAGAAAAAAAAATAAAATAAAATAACATTTTCTCAGATAAACCCAAAACATAACTCTACCGAATGGACTTGGATGCGCCTGGGTTTCAACCGGATGCAAGTTGGGGCTGAGCGGAAAGGGGGCTACGACAAGTGACGGACGGCGACCTCACCTACTAGTTTTTCTCCACGCCGGCGACTTTCTGGTTTGATTTTTCAGCTTCGACCCTTTCTGTTTTGGATCTTCTCTCTCCTTCAGCACAAAATATTTCTGCTTCTATTTCGGTTTCAGTTTTCCCTCTCATTTTCCTGCTTTGTTTCTGTTTTTTTATTATTATTATTATTATTTTTCTGACGTGGCTGTACACGTCAGCCGACACATCAGCCGATGACGCACCTGTTCCGCAAATCTGATTGCATATAGAAGAATTGTTGGAAAAATGAGATCCAATTCTGCTTCTTTTTGTTTCCTAAGGCTTTTCTTTTTTCTTTCCTTTTAATTTTTATATTGATAATTCATTCCCCAATCTATTATTTAATTTATTTGATACGAACATCACCTTCATTATCTTTTTTTTGTTTTCCTCATTTCCTTTTATGACAGGAAAATTATAAAGAATAACGACTTTTGGATACAATTTTTTTTTTTTTATTATTATAGGGATGGGGTTTCAAACTCAGTTTTTTTATTTAGGAAACTGAGTCATATGTCATTAACCTATTGGCAACTTTTGGACACAATTGAACACATTTTTTTGTGAGAATTTTGGCATGGTTTACGTAGCTCATTTGTATTTATTATTATAATACAAGAATTGTAGAAAAAAAGATGAAAAACAAACAAAAGCATATGAAGATAACTCATCCAACAAGAAAAAGAAAAGAAAGAGACATAACAGCTAGAATTTGAGCTCTTACTCCTTTAAATTCTATCAATTTTCCTGTTTGGTATTCACCCACCATTTTAACTACATTTTATAACACCACCATTTGATTTCAAATTTTCTAAGATTTTTGTGGGAAACATTGCTTGGAAATGTGCTCACAAACTAGCCGTGGACTGCTGCCCATTTGTTTCACAAACAAATCTTCGTCAGTCATCAGCACGCACAATCTAAATGGGGAAGTTGCACGAACAAAGGAACGGACTGGCTCGAGAAGAGGAGAAGAGTGGCTAGAAGAATAACATTGTAGCACAGGGTATACATACACATGCTGACACTTTCATCTCACTAAATTCCCCGGCAAGAAGGGTCACAGTAAATATACATGAAATTATATCGGTCTTGGAATTAAAACTCAAAAGCACCTCTATCAGCAAGCAAACTCAGAGCCTCAGGTTTCCTATATTGTCCTAGGAACTCCTTTGCAACTTTCTCACAGGGCACATAAATAAGAAGGGCGACGGATTTGGCAGATGCCAATAAAAGACTTATGCAAAGTGAAAATGGCAAGCAGAAGTGAGAGACAGGTAATAGTAGCTACGTGTGCAAAGCCATAAACAAATTCTGCTTCCGAGAGTGTTCTGGAATTAGTTTATTGATGATATCAGGTGGTATGCCTGAGAGCTCTGCAATAAGAACAAAAGAAAAGTATTGAGAAGGATAAGAAGATAGGGCAGAACCAAACCGAAATATTAACAATAGGTTTCAAGAACGCATTGATGAGTACTACAACAAAGAACTTTTAGACTTGTCCTATTTTGCAAAATTTGGTAAAAATGCGAAGTGTATTTTGTTTCCCACTACAAATTTATCTATCGACTTGTCTTTTTTTCCAATTGAAAGAACATTGCATGGCACAAAGTATGAAAAATAGAAAAATACAGCTCCTTTTTCTTTTCAAGTAATGTAGCTCCATTTATTTCATAATAATTTTTTCAGTTGTCGGTAACATTTATAATCCATAAATGACATCTGATTCGATGGTTTTAAACAAAAGAGATCCCTTTCCTCAAGAAAAACGCATTCTTGTAAAAGAAGTTCACTTCTGAAACATGATTTTAGAAGCATGCTTCACATGGTAATAATGTATGGTGTCATGGAAGAAGAGCATCTATGCTTCTCGTTGATACCATTTTCCTACTTTGTTCACAGCCATCGCTTGCATCAAGCATGCAGTTTTATGACCGGGTTTCTATCCCCAGATACAAGGGGGAGAAATGCATTACAGAAATAATAATAATAATAATAATAATAAGCCAAACTTCTACTAAAACCCTAATGAACACACAAAGGGGAAAGGAATTAGTAAATGCAAGATCAAAAAGCAAAACGCTAATCCAGTATGCATGTTTCTACCACCCAATCTCTTTTCCTCTAAAGTGAGCCATTTTTTAATCTACTTCCTTTTATTATTTTTCCAAATCGTAACTTACGTTAATGCTGTTTTCAGGCTTGTATGTTGGTGAATTGACTCAACTAAAGCTTTTGTTTTGATAATACTATAGAAGAATTTTTTTTAATACTAAAGAAGAATCAAGCAACTTTTTCCTTTAATATTATTCTCAATTCATCATAATGGTGAATTTTAGAATTAACGACGCACAGAAGGAATTTAAATTTTCTTCACAGAAAACACAGTGGCACTATGATGGCATGATGTGCTTATTATTGATTTGGTATTTTACCCTGGGATTTAAAATTAAATAAAGGAGGAAGAGGACGGCCATTAGGAAGGCGTGTGTTTGGGTCCCTCAGCTCATCGAAGAAAGGGTGAATGCAAGCTTCCAACTGCAGTACCACAACAGAAAATGCATGAGCACCGAATAATACTTTCTGACCAAGGGGAAAGAAAACAATAGAAATTTACTTACAGCAGTGCATCGCAAATTGGGAGAGTACTGAAAAAACCTACAAACAAGGTCCACCGCTTCTGGGGGTAAACGTTTTTGGAAGACCTGTTGGATGCCAATGATGTCAGTCCAGATTTCTTTGGTGTCCACAAATGCTGATTGCTTACTAGATTCACATAATAAGTGAAACAATAGAAACAAAATTGTAACAAGCAATGCCCATACACAGATATAAACAATGGGACTATTTGAAGGTTTTACCAAATTTTGCATGACAAAAAGAACATATTTAGATAAAGAAAAAGAAAAATAACATATTTAGACCTTGTGCGATGGTGCCTGGACAACTCCACATGCATTGAGGCCAACCTGACCATTTCTAGCCACTGCCGGTGGCCATCCTGAACTTTTTTTATTTTATTTTTAAGCATAGGGAGTGTATGCCCATGCCAATGAGCAAGCCCCATTATGCTACCTCTTAGACTTCTCAACAGCTCCACCCCGTCTTCTATACACTTGTTCTTTCTGTTTCACCAATTATACCGCACTTAATTACCCACAAACCACGCACAGTGGCAATTCAGAATAATTGAAATTGAGACCTCTGGTTCCCGAGCCAGAGCCCTGCACAACTGTACCACCCGTAAAGGTTTCCTAGTCACTTTTTACATATGTAGGATCTCAGTCATGCAAAACATCCTGAACTTGCCAGACAATGTCCAGTCAAGTGTATTATGCCTAGTATTGATGCTTTAATCAATAAAACATACTCCAACTATTGTGAAACTTCGTCCATAAAAAAAAGCACCAACAAATGAAGACAACTAATGACATTGTGGGCATGGTATTAGTAAAGAAAAGGGAAAGAAAACGGACATACCTTGTGCCAGGGATGAGGCTTTATCTGGGGGAACTTAAATTCTGTATAATTTGGATTCATGCACTTTATCTCCTCCCTGGTTGGAGTTCCCAAAACCTTATACAAAAATTTTAAATCCACGAAATGATTATTTAAGACTTTCTTAGGGGTTCTTGATATACTTGAGCAGCAAAATTACTTTAAAAAGATAAATAATATATGATGGATCATAGTAAAACAAGTGATTTGGAACCTTTTTTTTTTTTTTTTTTTTGATAAGTGATTTGGAACCTTTTTTTAACAACAAAAGAGTCTGACTCACAATGGTGAAAGCACACGTACTCATTTCCTGTTTCCGTTGGCCAAAAAAACAAAAGGTGAAAACCATTCTGCTAAAATTGCAAGATTTTATATCAGTGCACAACAGTCATCCACAAGTTTTGTTAAAACAAAAAGCATCTAGAGATAAAAAATTAGACTTTATGTAAGTCTACTTTCCTAGTCCCTAGCTTGTATTTAGGTGTTTTTGCTTGTATACTTCCTCTGTACTTGGGCTATGCCTATTTACTTGCATTAATAAAATCTCTTATTACTTATAAAATATCATAAAAAAAAAATTAGACTTACAGAGTCAATCCCAGGATAACCAAATTCAACCAGAATAAAGTCAAAAGAAATACTCAAAACTCAAAACCGTTCCTCCACCTCTTCCTCTTTTTTCCTAGTGCCTTTTTTTTTTTTTTTTGTTGAAAAGTTTGGAAACTTTATATTGAATAGTCAACATCGGCATCCCTAAATACTCATGTAGATGCTGAAGAGTGGCCAAAATCTCCTTCTAAAATAATCGTAGTAAAAAAGAACATTCTTGTACACAGGTGGAAAATAAAAGAATAAGCTCACCTTAATGATCTCAACCAGTTGGTCAACACCACTTTCACCAGGAAACAAAGGCTGAAAGAAAAGTTGGATTAAAAACATTAATGGCAGATTATTCAAGGCAATGGCAAACAGGGCCTAGTGTACATACAGATTCAAGTATCAACCCACCTGTCCAAGAAGTAATTCAGCCATCACACAGCCTGTAGACCATATATCTATAGCAGTTGTGTACTCAGTGGCACCAAATATGAGCTCTGGAGCGCGATAATATCTTGAACAGATGTAAGAAACATTGGGTTCTCCTTTCACCTGATAAAATGCAAATGGTACTAAACTCAAGCAAATAAACAAGAAGCAACCACCATTGGCAAGAGTGACAAGAAAAATTTACCAACACTTTTGCACTCCCAAAATCACAAAGTTTCAGTTGATGTGTATGGGGATTGACCTGGACAGCAAACAATTAGCATTCAAGGGTGAACAACAAAAGGAAAAGATTTATCCGGAAATGAATATTTCTAAGTCACCAAGAGGCATCTCATTCGATACATACTCAAAGAATCATTAAATGCTGCTAAGTATACAACTGAGCTCATAGTTGGGAATATAGGAAACAATCATATTCCTCAAAAGCCAAGTTGATGAAAAGATGGTTTAGAGTCAAACAAGTCCATAGAAAAAGAAAACCCTAATATCTGCCAGTACCCTCCTTGTCTTCAGCAACATGAGTGGCTCTTGCTTCAACCATTTCAAAAGCACATTTAGAGCCTGTACTTGTCGGTAGCATTTCGACTATAGTGTGAGAAATCAAAACTCAAGCAGGGCGCTTATTTTAATAGTGAAATAGCCACTTCTGAAATGAAAAGCAACTGACAGCGCTGAACAGAGGCATAATTTTCATCAAGCAAAAAGGTGTTGATGGTTTTGGTAAAGGTGTGTGGGGTTGAGGGGAGATTGCACACCGATATATGTGACACACAGACTATTAATGGTCAATTGACTAAATTCGAACTATTTTAGCATAACAGGAAAGCAGGATCACTAAGCCAGCAATTCCATGCAAAAGAGATTCCAAGGAAGAGGACAAGATCAATGGGCGCATATGAGGTTAGAAAATTATGGACATTATATTCACGAGACGCATATAAAGAAGCACCGCGTGCATGCTTATATACATACAGGTACTAATGTGTATATAAATGTATCCCAACAAAGAAGCCATATAACCTCCTCAGGCTATAATCATTAAGGTAGCATGTGATCGTGACATGTCCATATTATCCCTACAGCACTTCTTGGCATTTATATAGGATTTTCAATAATGTCTCCAGATAAGCTAAAGATTATACCAAAACAATACATCCCAAGAGGACTTGAAAATGCTAGTAGTCAATGAATGGTGGGATTAAGCAGCCTTAGTCAGAAACCAATGGAATTAGCATAACAGCTATTGTGCATTCACACGAGTTTTTTTTTTTTAATATTATTATTATTATTATTTTTTAATATAAAATAAAGCTAGCATTCATGCAACTCAATGCAGTCACATCCAGAATGAGTCTCAAGATACAAACACTGAATTTTTCAGAAAGAAGAATCTTACCAGTAAGTTTTGAGGCTTGATGTCACGGTGACATATACCGATACAATTGTGTATATAGGCAAGCGCCCTGCAGATCTGCACCCCAGTTAAATAATATTAGGGTTTTTTTTTTTTTTTATAGGTAAACAAAACATTTATTGATAGTGAGAAGCCAATAAAACCGTGAACTATCTGTCCCTCCTGGGGGGCTCAAAAAACCCAAAAAACCCAATTCTTATGAGGGAAGAAATGCCATTTGAACTAAAGCTCATTGGCTACATGACAATTGTATTTACAACAAACAAGTCTAATGTCTCTTACAAAAATCTCTCCTACGACATAAAGCAAGAGGACAAGCAATTACAAGATTCCTTTGAAACTCTAGAAACATTAGACTACACACAGAATGGAGATAGAGGGGAGGAGACTTGTGTACAGGGAACATAACATGGCGGTAAGGTTGGTCGTTGCAAAATACATAATCTGTAATAACCTTAAACTGACTATGTTTTGTAATGTCCCAAATTGAATACAGAAGGTGATAAATGGGATCCCACATTGCTTGGGAGGAAGAAATTACTTCCTTATTATGATTCAAGAGGACTCCAACTGTAACTTTGATTAGTCCTTTTGGAGTATAACCCAAATGTGGCTTGGACTTTCAGTTGGTCGTTACATGTTTGCCATTTTCATCTAGGATATATACACCACTTACACCTAGTTTTAGAAACTATAGCCATAGAGTACAACAAATGCTTTAGTGATAATGAAAATGTCACCCCCCCACCCCAAAAAAAAAAAATCCATAACCGCCATTTTTCAACAAAAGGTTATGGCATCATTTGAAAAGATTAGCGTTTACATTCAAGAACCCTTACTTGTGGTTTTGCTATGTTAGACATCCCTGTTTTGATAAGCACCGTAAAAGATGTCACTTCATACTATAAAAGGTTATGCTTCAACAAAATAACTGTTCTACTTCATATTATAAAATTGCAGCAAGGATATTTTGTATATTTAAGTAATGAAGGAAAAATCCATGCAATTAAAGCTTCGGTAGTTGGAAACAAGATCAAAAAATTTAGAGATAGCAATAGAAAAAATTTACCAAAACAATAAGAACAGTGGAATAGAAAAAAAAAATATCATGTACCTGGTAGGTATAAAGTTTAACGTATATTAAGGGCATTCGTTGGTTGATTCTGCTATAGTTTCTTGCAATACGGTTAACAGTTTCAGGGACAAATTCAAGTACAAGATTCAAGTAAAGCTCTTCTTTGTCTGTAGTTGAAAAGAAACAATGCTTAAGGGCAACAGTATTTGGATGATCCAACATCTGCATTATCTGTAACTCCCTATTTTTATAGCGCTTGTCTTGGAGAACCTTCTTTATAGCAACAATCTCTCCAGTTTCTCTACATTTTGCCTGCTCAAAGACGACATAATTATTTCAACAATGTGGAATACCATCAAAATGAGAAAAATGCAGATTAACAACAGTATACTACAGCACAACTTACTTGGAAAACGACACCGAAAGAACCAGTTCCAACCACATGTTCTGCAATATAACTGACTGTCTGTCAATGCAAGTACAGCATGTGGAAAACGTGAGATACTCTCAACTAATCACATCAATGCATTAAATTGTCAAAATCATTGATTATATTTAACCCAACCTGCCGAGATTGACCACTTCGACCACCAATGGTGGTTCGTATTACATGCCCTGTTTCAGCACCTACACCATCAATTATATCTGGTTCACTATCCTGCACCAGATTAAATATTAAGGAATAGCAGCAGGCACAACAACTAATAAATTAATCCCAAAATGTTTTTATAGCTTGCAGAAAAGAACCAATAAATTCTCCAATGGTGTGAAGTGGCATTGCAAACATCAAACTTTTTCATTACCACTTTGCCAGCATGTCGCTAATTGCAGCAGATTTTTAAAAGGAATAAAAGCAAACTATTGGATACTTGCAAGAATTTTTATTTATTTTTTGATAAGTTGGATACTTGCAAGAATTGACAAGTAACTTTAAACACCAAAACATAAATGACTCTTTATAGAAGCTTACTCTGTCCTCATCATGGTCAACATTGTCCCTCAGTCTCATCTCGAGCATCTCTCTCCCCAGCCAGTCAACTGAACTAGATGAACCCTTGAAGCCATTAACAGACCTGGAACTGCCTACTCCACCATTTCCTAGGCTGGCAGACGCCATAAATGTGCCTGGTAAATATTAAAGATGCTAGTATGTGCTACCCTCGTAATGCTCTGGTGTTCTGCCTCCCATACCATCCAAGCACCTTTCTTCCTACAAGAATTAATTGGAAGATTTTAAAGCAAGAAACAGATGTTAAGCATAAAAACATGGTAGATACATGTAATTATGTTCATTATTGACAGCTCTAAATATGTGAATTGATCCTGTCCCAAATTACTTCATCTAATTTAAAATTCAGACAAAATATGCTTTATTTTTCCTGCTAAGTGAACAATATGGTAGAATCATGTTAAACAGAAATGAAACATACAAAGCAACTCATTCTTGTCAACAGAAGGTTAAACCATAAAAAAGAATTAACATTTACAATCGTCTTACAAGGATCCAACAATCACATAATCATGTGAACACATTAGCAATCACCTATCATACAACCATATCAGTGTGTTATCATGGAAGAGGCATAGGACTGAAAATATGGTATCATTATCAGAATTTCTCTCTGATAAATTACTATTAAATTACTATTAAAGAGGAAAACATAAAGAAACTATTAAAGAGGAAAACATAAAGAAACTATTCTACTTTCCTCCTTATACATGTAAGGGTGAAGGTTATGCGTCAATAATGGTGCCAAGTAAGGAATGCATAATGGCAGAAAGCTCGCACAGGAAAAAAAAAAGAAAAAACGCAGCAATTGTACGAATTCTTATTATGAACATGCCATAATTTTTCCATGTTACAGTATCAGAGCTCCTAAACCAACACATCCGAGTAAATAATAAAAAGGCAATGGTTACAAAACGCTGCGACAGCTCAATTACATACCCTACAGCAAGCGCAGCTCCAAGCATGAAGCACGTGGATAACAGATAAACAAAGACAGACAAGCTATTGAGTAGTTTAGATAAGATTGGAAGAATAATCACACTTGGTTCTTACAATTTGCATCACTATCACCACATTACCAAACACAAAAGCTTTGTCAGTTCCTATAGGACTTGCAGTGAGATTTATGGCATGGTCTAACAAGAAGATTTTAGAAGCCAAATTAAAATTTAAAAAAACAAATCGTAATCGCAAGAAAATCGACCAGATCTAGACCTAAAAATCGTGCCAACCAAATCAACAATGAGATTTCCCAAGAAAAGGCATCAAACACTCAAAAGTCAGTCCTATTTACAAATATCCGTAAAAAGCTTCCCTGATTCGACACGAAAGTATATAAAGAACCAGGAAGGAGTGTACAAGGAATTAAATTAGTTTCGTTGGCTACCGTTGCATACTGACCTGTACGCGTCTCGGAGCGAAGAATTGGAATCGGAGCTCGGGCATTTTTTTTTGAACTTGGAAGATTTTTCGATGTCAAATTCTGAATCAAGTTTTCTTCTAATTTTTGTTTTTGTTTTTCCTCACAGACTCCAAAACAATAAAGAGTGTCGTCAGAATGGGAAGAGAAGTAACAAGAATAGTACTGCAAAATTGGGCATTGCTGTTTCCAATGACTTTTCTATTACGGTTTCTCTGACAAACGCTTCCTTCAGTTCCAAAGGAAAAGAAATACACGAGTGAGTTACAATATAAGCATGCTTATTAGACGATCTCAGAAAGGATATTCAAGGAATTTCATTCAAGTAATGATGAATGATTAACTTTGCTCCAAAAAAATCTTTTAATCTTAATGCCAACAAATTTTGAATTATTAATCAAAATTCTACGTTAAGAATATTTGAGCATATATTAAAATGAAAATAAATAAATAAATAGATAGGGATGAGTGTAGGGTTCAATTGATACAACATCATGATTAGTGACATTTTTATTCTGTTGTGTCCTGTCTTGTCTTTTCCAAAGCTTGAAAAAACAGTCACAGCCACGTGGCGTCACCTTCGCTAGTTCCTGACCTCACGTCATCATCCCATAGACCCATACTAACAATTACAACAATCATGGATGAGTTCTCATGCTCAAAATTCGATACGTGGCGGATAATGTGATACATAACCAGTTCCACCCTATGGGTCCCATCTAAAACGTCATGATTCAGTACAGCAGGGGTCAACATCTTCAATAATGGGACAAATCCATAGCATTTGGTTGACCTTTTTTTCTCCCTTAAATAATAAATGAATGGGCATGAATTATTTGCTGTATTTTAAAAGATAATTTAATTATTCTTTGATCTATGAAGTTGTTCATCTAATAATTGGACGGATGCATACAATGAATTTACATAACTCTCCTTATAAAATAAATTTTATCTTAAAATTCATAAACATAGTTGATATAATAGGGTATATAATTCAGGAACTAGTACCATTCAGGAATTAGCATTAATTTTTCATTCATCTCAGTCTCATTTACTAGTTATTTTGAATTTCCAAAGAAAAGTTGATTTTGGTGTGCAAAGGAGTAAGGTGATGTTTGCAAAAAGCTTGAAAGGTATAGGAATAATATAATTTTAGGCCACAAGGTGGTCCTCCAATTGAAATGAATGGTCTTAATCAATAAAACCAGTGCTCCTCAATTTTAGTTTCATAAAAAAGGCCTAGTTGGCTAGCATCCATCAAAGCAAAGGATCGAATTCATACATATAGATACATAAACATGGAAAAAGAAGAAGAAAATAAAGGAAAATACAAACGAGATAACAAACTCAAAGCTACATCAAATGATGATGGTAAAGCTAAAAAAGGCCCATGCCAGGCTGCTGCATGTTAACGATGGCTCTTCGAGATGTCAAATGGTCACATTTCATGCTTTAAACTAACAAAGGAGCGATTTTAATGGGATTCCACTTTTATTGCAGCACTAAATTCTTATAAATATATCTCCTTTTTGGTATTTCCTGTTTTCACACGTAACATATCCAAACTCATCGAGTTGGTATGTGTAATATATCGGACATTAGAGAATTTGAAGCAAAATGCTGGGAAACAAGAACATTTCCAGTCAGGGAGTAATATATGGGGGGGAACTCACCAACCAATGCGTTCAAATACCAATGGCATCAAGAAGTTGGGAGTGTTGAGACACAGAAACTAGTGAATTGGCCACAATAGCACCACTAGCAGCAACTGCAGGGACTCCAATGCCGGGAAAAGTAGAATCTCCACAGCAATAAAGCTGCGGGATGGGAGTTGAATGCCCAGGAAAGGAGTCTTTACCAGCTTGTATGGCC
Organism: Carya illinoinensis; assembly: GCF_018687715.1. Classification (NCBI taxonomy): domain Eukaryota; kingdom Viridiplantae; phylum Streptophyta; class Magnoliopsida; order Fagales; family Juglandaceae; genus Carya; species Carya illinoinensis. Next base: position 36,775,057 of record NC_056757.1, read on the forward strand.
GGGCCATATGTTCCTCTATGCCTCCTAAGAAACCTCTGATGCGTCAATGGAGTTCCGACTAACTTGACCTCACACTTCTCACGGCTGAAGCCAGCACCAAGTACACGCTCCACAGCTCTCCACATAACCTGACATATCACTGAATCATACGAAATGCTTTGCAATAACTAAATCAGACAGTTAACTTGTCAGCGTGAACAATAGTAGCAAAGTAGAGATATAGAGACTAGGTAAAGACAAAAATGATTTGACACTTCAAAAACCAGACAAAACATCAGGAAAATTAGTTGATTTTTACCCCCAAAAAATATGAAGGGAAATAAGATTCGTTTTTTAGACAACACTGCGTTGCCTCAAGTGTTGAGTAAACTAAGATAATAAAAATGCATTTTATTCATATTACTGCTGCTTATTCTACTTTATGTATTTATTTTTTTGGAGTAAGCTGACTTGACTCTTTTTGACATCAGTGAAGTGGACTGGTTTTTATTTTCTTGTCCATCACATAATATGTAGCAGATTAGGTCTTACCGTTCTAATAATATATAAGAGTTAGATGCTTGTGACACAAGGCATCAGTGATTTGGTTCTGCAACTTGATCAATAAACTAGGGATTTGGTCAAGTTTGTTCAAATGAGTTATTCAGTTTAATGCGGTTTTAAGAAACCTCGATAGATTGTTTGTACTTGGTTCTTGGTTTTCCCTCTTCATGTATATAAATATCTAAACATTAATATTCGAAAAACAAATAGAACATACAAGTGAATTGAATCACTAGTCATTAATGTTCTTCCAATTTTCAGCAATACTAAGTTATCAAGTTAATATCATAATTGACGGCAATACCTCTGATCGTTCTGCTTTGAGATTTTTGTATTCAGTGCTTCTGCGATCAAGTCCTTCCCACTGTCCAAAAGGTTCGGTTCCTGGCATATAGGCATGTAATACATGTTTACCAGGGGGTGCTAGATCTGGACTAAGTACACTAGGTACAGATATCAAAACAACATTCTGATCGGCATCAACCCCTCTCTCCCAATCATTTACAACTATATGATGTATTCCCAAGTCCTCGCTTATGCCCTGGTGAATAAAACATACATTGAACACAATTATTTTGAGGATGATGATATCTGAAGCAGAGTACAGTGGCATCCGGTTTAAAGGTTACTGAAATTGTGGTATTAAGAGAAAAACACAATTGTTGAATATTTATCCTTTAATAACGGCACTACTATTTATATTTAGAGAAATGATACTTGCAGTCATGAGTGTGCAAGCGCCGTGCAATCACTTTAAAAAAAGTGAATATAGACGGTATCCACATAAAAATAAATTAATTTTTTAATAGTGAACCTCACTCTTTTTCAAAGTGACTGCAAGGCACTTGCGCACTCCACGACTGTATGTAGCATTACTCTTATATTTATATCATAACTTCACTTACTAGAATGAATTTGAAACATGATATATGAAAACAAATATTGGTTCTTTTTTTATTATTCATAGGAAGTAAGAAAATTTTGAGGATGTTGTCATTAAAGTGCAGCAAAAGGGTGAGTTTTAACCATATTGATAATATATATTCCAGAAAATCAAACCTTTTAAGAAATTGAAGAGAAAATATTACACTTAGAAGACCACCCACAGAATATAGAGAAAGTTGGGAAATTTTATAGCTTCTAAAAATAGCCTTTTCCTCAGTGATCATAACATGACATTTACTTCATCATAGCCGAAAATGAGACTGTTGAAAGAAAGAGACAAGAACAATAAAATTGAATTAAGTAGCACTGATCTCAGACAAGATTAGAGAAAGTCAGCTATTGTATAGCCATGCAAAGAGAAGGAAGAACGACTGCACCAGGCAAATGCAAGAAGGCACAATATAAATCCACGAAGACATTATTCTATAAGGTTGGCACTATTCACCTCCGAGGCAAATCCCAAATGTAGATGCATGAATGATTCACATTGCTGGGTCATGTTGATCCTGTCCACGTATGACTTTGGAACAACTTCCTTAGGTAACAGCTTTAAGGTGTCCCACATACTTGCATTGCTCACAACAGCCTTTTTAGCTCGAACAAGCTGCAGCATTAATAGAATTTATTCAGCCACCGAAATAAAAAGAACATATAAACTTTCATGTTACTCACTTGTCCACTTCTCAACTTCACTCCAGTGGCACAACCATTTTCAATGACAATCTTCTCCACATGACTTCCAAGGGAAAGCCGTCCACCAAACTTCTTCATTCCATGGACAAGAGCGTCAACAATTGCCCCACTTCCATGAAGTGGGTACTCAAGACAGCAACCCGGCTTGTACCATTCTGCAAACATGTAAACCTGAAAAAATTGGAGACAAATTATCAAGTTATCCATAAAAATAAATTTAACAAGAAAAAAAGCATATGACTGGATTTGAATTGAAGTACCCATATATTACATGACAGAGTATCGCATAATCTCATTGCAAGATGGAGAATTTGATGGATATTTGTACTTTTAAATCGACTGCCAATCATGAAATTACATAACTGCTAATCTCCAACCTCTTTTTTTTTTTTTTGACAGTATCTCCAACCTCTTAGGCTTGTTGTTTTGGCTGCTAATAATGAAATTATAATCATGGAATAAGCAAAGCTATAATGAACACATCATTTTCCTGATTACTTTAGCTGTACCATAAAACGGTAAAAACCATAAATCATTAGGTAATTTATTGGCACTATTTATATTGTTATTTTGCCTATTTTCACATATCACTGGTTGCATATCAAGCACATAATTTAAAACAAGCATATAGGAAAGTATGTGCCAAGAAAAATCTGAAAGGATTCCATAAGACTTAATAGATAATAGTTACCATCTCTGCTGAGAGTATACCATTAGTTTTCACCCCAGCAAGCAAGAAAGACAATAGGTCCACCCAATTCCGAATAAAAGGGTCTTTTAGTTCCAATGAATCAATAATTTCTGAGAAAGGTCTGAGAAGCTTTGTAGCGCCAAGGGCTCCCTGTGGTCCCATTTGTGCAAAAGATTTCAAGAGAGAGGGGGCATATCTAACTGCAGCAGTAGAAAGAACTCCAAAATCACCTCTGATAGATAGAGGAGGCAGAGCCATTGCTGCAGCAGACAATGGAAGAACTGCATCCTGGAGGCCAAATGCATTTTTCCATATGAGAGATGATTACACAATAGAGGAAACCGTGGAAACAAAAAAATGTAAACATCACATGTGATGTAAGGAAAATAAGGTCTTTTTTATTTCATTTTTTTTCAACAAGCATTATACATAAAAATGTGGTTGAGCTCCTCAATCACAAAATGGGATAAAATAGGGTAACTTCTTTATCAATTTTGGAAGTAAAAATCAGAATGATAACACATATCTTCGAAAATATAACCAAAATAATAATAATAATAATAGTAACTAATGATACACACAAGAAGTTTTTGCCATTCCCGAACAGCATCTGGACTTGCATACTTCTCAAGGTCCTGAAAGAAAAATAAAACAAAACAAAACCTCACTGAGTAAGGTCCTATAATAACTTACAACAACATAATTGGAAAAATAGTCCATTCTGGCCGAATTGAGATGTCAAAAAGCCTACCGACATGCGTGATTATTGATTTAAGGTTATCTAGTAATATTCTTGATTACTCCAAGCACCTGTGAATTATCATGGTTAAGAGAATTTGTTTCCGGGAAGAAGTTACAAGGCATCAAACACATGATAATTCTTTGACAAATTAATTTGATAATTTGTCTGTCATTGAAAATTTCAAGTTAATACTGATTTCTCAAATTCTTATGTGACAGGAGTGGATCTCAAAACGAGTTCACCATTGCATCAATTTGATATCAAAGAACTCAAAAGACATAGTTGAAGAAGAATCTTCAACCATGATGTTACTTCCTAACTTCCTCAAAACCAAAACATTGAATGTCAAGCATTTAACTTGGCAGGAGATGCACTTTAATGATTGAAGGACCCACCATATGATAGGCCAAGCAAAGATAACACTAATAGCCAAAAATTAATAAATTTGGATAAATTGGATCATAAATTCTAAAAACTTCTCCTCTAACATTTTTTCATGGGAGAAGAAAAATGCACAAGAAAAAGGATGGCTGTATAAAGCAATCAGAGTGCCCAGCCATCTCCAGACATGACTCTACTGGCTGACCGCCTATCTAAACAGACTAAAGTGAGAAGGGTGATTCTCTAAACAGACTACCTAGTTCCCAGTGGGTAGAGTGCTACTATGGTCACAGCCAGGTAAGAAAGCCACCTGCTGCTCCCCCTCCAACCCTTTTTTCTTTATAAAAAAATTAAAAAAAAAAAAAAAACTAAGAATCTGAATTTCTTTAACCTTAAGCCAGCATGGTATCTTGTGATGGACCAAGAAGGACAGCATGGAGTCTTGGTCTAGTCTAGGCTTATGCAAAGCTTCATTTTTGTTTATTCTCTCTTTCTCCGATCAAATAGAGGATGCATGCATATTATAGATATCCAAGACTTAAAAACGATAAACAGATCAACTAGACAAGTACCAAATAATGAACCCCAGAATGTAACATATCCAAGAACCGGATTTCACCTTGAAGAATTCTGTGGGGCCAATGCGTGACAAGAATTCACCTTCAGGTATGTAGACCTTCCATGAATCATATTTGGCACATGGTAGTGATTCACCCAATGCATCGAGAACCTAAAAACCATGCAGTTATGGTCATTATACTCATTTTACATGCCATCATGAAATAGAAATCATGAGAGTTAGATTTTAGTACCATCTACCTTAAACTACCGCTCAAAAGCACTTATTTTGATCAAAATGGAGAAGTGAAGAGCACACCTTTTACAATTAGAGGAATATGATAAATTATGAAGCATTCATCAGTTACGATTGTATCCCATCAGAGTGACTGTTAGCTAGATTCGTAATTTTAAAAATCGAGTGTTTTTGGTCTTCTGCACGGACCAAAATTCTAGATTAAATGCTGGTTCTTAAGGAGGCTCAAACAAATGTCCGCAATCAGTGGCAAGAAATCCAACTAACATTCAAACCAATACTTGACTGTCACAACCCACAAGCTTAGATCACACTATCATATAATACTAAAAAAAAATAGAGAAAAGAAAAAATTACTTGTGCAAGAGGATTCGCCTGAGGACCTCTTGACTGAAAACCAGAGAACAAAGATGGACCAGAGTCAAATTTGTAGTCTTTTATTTCAAACGAGTGAGCAGCACCCCCAGGTAGATCATGACTTTCCAATACAAGAACGTTTTGGCCATACCTTGCCAAGAGCCCGGCGCAACACAACCCAGCAATACCACTCCCAATTATAACAACATCAGCCTCTGGCTTCCCTTAACGCAAGAAAAAAATGTTATTAAGATCTTGAAGGATATAAAATATGATAACAAATATGCCAGAACCTTAAGCAAACTTCGCTAACTAGGGGACAGCCGAAAAGAGAAAAATAAAATTAAAAAAATAATAATAATCTTGAATCTCGGCTTCCATAATTTAGGACGTCATAAAAACAAAATTATCACATCAAGTGTGCCTTTTATATATATATATATATATATATACGTATGTATGTCGGACCCCCCTTGCAGAGTAAACCCGGTTCCGTGGACGGCACCCTCGGAAAAATGGACGCATGTAGTTCAGTTCATGCAGTGGAAAAATGGGTTGCAAGGGGAATAATATCTCAGCAATTAATTCATACACAAGCCTCATGTTTCCAACACATCAAACTTAAAAGCCTCTCGAAGAATTATAGAGAGGGTGTACCAGGAAAGGTTTTCTTCTTTTGGACAGAGACAGAGCCATTGGAAGAGTGCCCCTGACCGTTGGAGCTTCGCGCCAAAAAGGTTTTTCTGACCGTTGAGGACTGGAGACTGGGGCAAAGAGTAAGGTGAAACTGAGTAAAAGTTGGGAAAACACGACCCAATGCCATGGGATTGCTTATACGTTCTACAAAAGGGTGAACTGAGCAGCCCCCAAAAAATATTTGAGAAACAGAGAGAGAGAGATTGTCGAGATTGAAGTTGAAGACAGCCACCAAGCAATGGGAACCTCTGTGCTATTGTGTTTCCCCGGCTAACGGGACTTCTGCAGTTCTAAAACTAGCCACGTCATACACATTTTTATCCCCTCTTTTCATCTGGCCGAATTGTTTTAAAATTAAAGGTCAAATTCGTTTTAAGTAACTTTATGTATATAAAAAATAATTTAAATATAAGTCATCGATTTTGATACGATCATGGGCAACACTTCTTTTTTTTTTTTAATTAAATAATAATCTTTTTTTTAACCAATAAAATACATACCTGACTCCTCGTTCTATAATTTTTCTTGTTCATTCATATTATAGTAATATGAGTTATTTTATTCTCAATTCAATGACTATCTATATTATTTAAATTGTAAGATTTAATTTGTAAAATTTAATTTTTAAAATTTATTTTTTTAATCAAAATATGTCACGATATACCCTATGCATTGACTTAAATATAAAAGCGTCTTAGCATGGAGAAATATTTTAGTGCTTGAAGTTTGATTTCTATTTTATGAAGTCATAGGTTTGTAAATTTGATACTTACCAACAATTTACCGTTCTATGTGTTATTATTATTAACCAAAAAAACTATGAATAGTAACCATCGGGATAGATTGTCTTTGACTAGAATTGGCTAAAATTGGTAAGCAAACGGTCCAAATATCGTAAAATCGACAGTGGCTAGTTTAGTTCTGATTTGAACTATATTCAAGGTGAATCAACCAATATAATATATATTCTTTTATTCCTATATAAAATGTTGCCGTTTAACTTAGGTAAATTAAACGATGTTGCTCTATTAGAGTTGTTATAAAAAAATTGAAAGGACACCATTTAGTTTAATACACCACATAACATAGTTTAGATTAGGGCTAAAGCCTTAACTCGAGCCCCTCATCCCATTTTTTTCACTCTCATCTCCACTCTCCAGCATTGTTTTTTTCTCTCATCTCTTAGGGCTCTCTTGGTTCTCCCTCCGACATTGCACAACTATCCACTGATCAGACTTAACTCATCATCCCGATGCCTTCTTTCACTCCCTCGCATCTCATCTCTCAAACCTTCTCACCCTCTCAGTACGTGTGTGAAGCAAAGCAAGTATTCTCAAATATGTCCTCAAACCTTAATTTTTTTTCCAATTTGGTTGTCTCGAATATTTTCTTTGATAATTACTTTGAATATGTGTTCTTTGAATCTTAGTTTTGTGATTAAATAGGTGTTATCTTGAGTTGAAAGGGTTGGAGATGTGTTATGATTACAATAAATAGTGATGTAATTTGTGTAGACTCTTCGAGGGGCCTGGTTCTCCAATATGTATTTTTAATATTTTTAGAAACTGGATAACCTTTACTGATGCATCAATAGAATACTTATAAAAATTACAGGCAGACTTGGTCAATCAATGACCAACAGACACAAGCATAAAACGGACCCACTACTAATTAAATGCCACTAACAACAAACTAACCCATTTACTTATAAATTGACGCACTAGGCCATCGTGGCCCCTACCAGACTCATACGGAATAAGCAAAACAAATAAATTAGATAAGAACGTGGCCCGGCTCATGTGCCTCCAGACAAGTCCCTAAAGACTAGGGCTTCTTCACATAACATAACACAGCCGCCTCCTTCAGAAGGCCACACCCACGAGGTCTGGAAATCGCCCATTGAGTTCTTCGTAATCCATCCATGTCGCGTCCTCTTCAGCTCCCCCTTTCCACTGTACTAACATTTCGGTACCTGCTTTCCTTCTTTTTTTTTAATATTCTTCTTTTAAGGACTTTCTCGGGCTCAAGTGTTAGAGTTCCTTCGCTGGTGACTTTCGGAAGTTGGGCTAATGGCTGAATACGATCTCCCAACGTCTTCTTGAGGCGTGAAACATGGAATGTTGGGTAGATTTGAGATTTAGGGGGTAGATCAAGCTTATATGCCACCCTTCCGATGTGTTTGACCACTGTGAAGGGCCCATAGTATCGCGGGGACAACTTAAGGTTCCTCCTCATTGTGACAGTCATCTACTGGTAAGGCTGCAAGCACAGGTATACTCTATCTCCTACTTCAAACTCTTTGTCAGTTCTCTTGCGATCTGCATAAAGTTCCATTCATTCTTGCGCCTCTTTCAAGTTTTCTTGCACTAATTTGTTTATGAGCTATCTGCTTCTGAGCTCCTCATCTATTGCTTGTATCCTTGTTGATCCTAGTTCATATGGCATCATTTGTGGAGGGGGTTGGCCGTAGAGCACCTCATAAGGTGAGATCTTGGTAGAGGTATGCTCAGAAGTATTATACGCATACTTTGCCAAGGATAGCCACCTTGACCAGTCTCGGGGTTTACCACCTGAAAAAATCCTCAGGTATCCTTCGAGTCCTTTGTTCATAATTGCTGTTTGGCCGTCCATTTGCGGGTGATATGCTAAGCTTAACAAGAGCTCAGTACCACTAATTCGAAACAGTTCCTTCCAGAACTGACTGGTAAACATTGGATCCCTGTCACTGACAATGGTTAGTGGAAAACCATATAATTTAAAGATGTTGTCAAGAAATACCCTTGCTACTATTATTGCCGTATAAGGATGAGCTAGAGATATAAAATGAGCATATTTACTCAATCTGTCTACTACCACAATTATTACTGTACGCTCATTTGAAGGTGGTAAGCCTTCGATAAAATCCATGTTGATGTCTTCCTAATTTCGTGTAGGAATTGGTAAAGGCTGGAGCAAGCCAGTAGGCAAAATGTTTTTCACTTTGTTCCTTTGGCACGTGTTACATTCCCTGACAAATGTTCTGACATCATTCCTTAGACCAAGCTAGAAAAAATCTTTTTACTTATCCTTGCATAAGTTTTATATACCCTTGTGTGGCCCCCTAATGGACTGTTATGTAATTGCTGCAGGATCTCTTGCTAGAATGGCACCAGACCTCCAAGATGCAACCTGTTTTTATAAAAAATTAGGCCATTGCGGATCTGATACTAAGATTGGTTCATGATTCCCTGATGGTAGTGGCTTAATAGCTTCTGCAATTGGGAATCTTGTGAGTAAGAATTTTTTAACTTTTCCACCCACTGTGTTTATAAAAGGCTAATGACTTGTATTTGGAATTGGGGGGTCTGTGTATTGCTGTTGTTGGTTTCTAGTGGTTGGTGAATGGATTTGGTGGATGGGTTCTGTTGGTTGGGTTATGTTTGTGGTTCAATTGGCTCGGGCTTTGGTTCAATAGTTAGTAGTCTTGACATGGCATCAACTGCCTTGTTTGTCCTCCCACTTTTGTACTCCACCACAAAGTCATACTCGAGTAGTTTAGAAGTCCATTTCTATTGGGCAGGGGTCCCAACTCTTTGCTCCAATAGGTACTTTAAGGCCTGTTGGTCAGTACGGACCTTAAAGTGTTGTCCTACCAGGCAGTGTCTCCATTTCCTTATAGCCATCACTAAGGCCAGCAATTCTTTCTCATATGTTGATAACATGAGGCTTCTCCTCTTCAATCCTTGGCTCAAGTAAGCTATAGGGCCTCCATCTTGCATTAGAACTAGGGGTGTCAAATCGTGTTAACGGGTCGTGTTCGTGTCGTGTCAAATCGTGTTAACGGGTCATATAGATCAACCCTAACCCGACCCGTTAAGCTTATCGTGTCAAAATCTCAAACCCTAACACGACTCATTAACATAACAGGTCGTGTCGTGCCAACCCGTTTTGACCCATTAATAAATATTACGAAATATGTTTTTTTTTATAAGTAAACAAATAAATTAAGAAAATATTACGAAATAGGTTAATACGACACAATACAACTCATTTTAAATTTTTTATATAAATAGGTTAAATAGGCCTGAAATTAACCTTTTTAACCTGATTAAATTTAGCATAATTTTATATAAATGTTAAAATTACAATATTTATAAAAATTATAAAACTAATTATAAGTCCAAAACTACAATCCAAATAATAAAAATATCGAAATTGAAATTCTAACAATTTTATTTTTAGATATAAGGGTATAATTGTAACTTTAACTTTCTTAACGTGTCATAACGGGTTATAACGGGTCAAAACAGGTTAACCCGTTATCAACCCGTTAAGCAATCGTGTCTTAACGGGTCAACCCGTTTTGACCCGAACCCATTAAGGCTAAACCCTAACCCGCTATTATTGTGTCGTGTTCGTGTTGGGTTAACGGGTCGTGTGACATATTGCCACCCCTAATTAGAACAGCTCTCAACCTTTCACCTGAAGCATCACACTCCACTACAAAAGTTTTAGAAAAATCGGGCAACTTTAAAACAGGAGGACTAACCATGGCTTGTTTAAGCCTCTCAAAGGATGCTTGGGCTTTATCCGTCCACATGAATGCATTCTTTTTAAGTAGAGCTGTAAGGGGTGCAGCAATTGTACCATAACCTTGCACGAACTTTTTATAATAACCAGTAAGCCCCAGGAAACCCCTTAAGGCTTTTAAATTTTTGGGCAATGGCCAACTTTGCATAGCTGAGATCTTTTGGGGTTCAGCTTTAACTCCATCCCGAGAAATCAAATGTCCCAAATACTCCACTTCATCACAACCAAACACACATTTACTTTTCTTTGCAAACAACTTGTGAGCCTTCAAAATTTCCATAATTATATATAAATGTTGCAAATGATCTGCCAGGGACTTGCTGTATATCAGTATATCATCAAAAAATACTAAAACAAACTTCCTTGAGATAAGGCTTAAAAAAAATTTCATTCATCAATTCTTGAAACGTAGAGGAGGCATTAGTAAGCCCAAATGAAGAATTCATAGTGACACTCATGGGTTCTAAAAGCAGTTTTATGGATATTTTCATCATACATTCTGATTTGGTGATAACCAAAACGTAAGTCTAATTTAGAGAATATTTCAGCCCCATATAACTCATCCAATAACTCATCTATGTTAGGAATATGATACCTATCTTTCACCGTATCTTTGTTGAGGGCTCAGTAATCCAGACACATCCTCCAACTACCATCCGCCTTCCTAACCAACAACATCGGAGATGAGTACAGACTTTGGCTTCCCCTTATGATTCCACTTTTCAACATCTCGGCCACCAATCGCTCTATTTTTGCCTTTTGACAATATGGATACTTGTAGGGTCGAACACAAGTAGGTTTAGAGCCTTCAAATAATTCTATTTTGTGATCATGGCTCCTGGGAAGGGGTAGATCGTGTGGTTCAGCAAAAACCTCTTCAAACTGCTTTACAACATTTAGCACAGCAGGTTCCTCAGCTCGTTTAAGTTGCTTTTCATCACTTCCAATTAGTTGTAACCATAGTCCATTCACAGTCCCCTTGTTTAATTTTGGGACATGTTCCACCTCTTTCAAGGTCTCCTTTGGATGCTGCAAACCCTTAAACTTAACCTTGTTTCCCTTGAAGTTAAACTGCATGGTCAAATCAGTAAAATTCCAAAGAATAGACCCAAGATACCTTAACCAATCAACACCTAACACAACATCACATCCTCCCAAAGTTAATACATAAAGATTAGCATTAACCTTGAAATTTTGTAAAATAATAGGAACTGTCCTATAGTAACCTCGGCAAGGAATGCTATCCCCATTAGCTATCTTGACTGTTAGATGGCTTTCTCCCACTGACAGTTTTGCTCTCCTTGCTACATAGGGATCCACAAAACTGTATGTACTACCTGTATCAATAAGAATTAGCACCTGTTGGTTGTTAAGAAACCCCTCAATTCTCATAGTTTTAGGAGAGATTGACCCTGCCATGGCATGCAAAGAAATGCTAAGCAATTCCCCCACTTCCTTCTCTTTCTCTTCAACTTCCCCAGAGTTTATAACTACTAAATTTCCTTCATTAGGTTCAGCTTCTTTGCCATCATCCCCTTCCAACCCTTCCAATAAAAATAATTTGAGTCTACTACATTTATGTCCTAGATGGAACTTCTCATCACAATAATAGCAAAGTCATATTTTCCTCCTTTCTTGCATTTAGGTTGAGGTGATTCTTTTTATGGGAATGATGGGTTTTCTATTTGGGTTGTAATTGTTGGGAAGGTTTCTGTTTTCTAGCCTAGGAGGTGGGGCTGGTAATCTGAAGAGTGGTGGGGCTGGTGGAAGTTTTGGCAAGTAAGTATGAGTGGGTTGGCTTGGGTTTTGGTTTCTGTTTGGGGCTGCCCTGCTTCTTCTAGCCACTTCCTCCTCTTGTAATTTTGCTAACCTAAATGCAGTTGAAATTGTATTTGGTTTTAGCATTGTTACCATGATTTTAAGATCATCCCTTAAACCACTAATGAAGGTACCAATACGAAATTCCTCCTTAAGCCCCTTAATTTTATTTAATAAGATCTCAAACTCAGTTTGATATTCTTCTACCGTAGAGGTTTGTCTTAGTTTTGTAAAGGCCCCAATTGGATTCTCAAATGTTGAGGTCCCAAACCGCACCCTAAGTGCTGCAGTAAATTCCTCCCAACTCCCCATAGTACCTGAATTCCTTAGCCAAGAGAACCAGGACAAAGCCTTGTCTTCCATGTAGAAGAAGACAATCTGAATTTTCTAGTCTTCAGGCATATTGAAATATTCAAAGAACTGTTCAATTTTAAGAATTCATTCTATAGATCTGCCCCATTAAATTTAGGAAAATCTAATCTTAAGGACCTAGCATGTATCCCCCAATTTCCATCAAATAAAGGATTATTGTAACGATCTCTACCATGGGATGGTCCTTCTTCCACGTTCTGATTATTGGCCTGTATGGCTAATTGGTTTTAGTTGGATGCCAGATTGTTAAGCTATTGTAACACTACTTCCAGCATGCCTTTTTGTTAGCTTTGTTCTTCCCGCAGGTGCACCGTTTCAGCTTTGAGCATTGAGACCGCTTTAGAAAGTTGAGCTAGGCATATACCCTCAACCATGTCGTAGGAACATAGCTTTGATACCACTATTATGGTTATAGTAAATAGTGATGTAATTTTTGTATGCCCTTCGAGGGGCCTGGTCCTCCAATATGTATTCTTAATATTTGTAAAAATTGGATAACTTTTATTGATGCATCAATAGAATACTTATAAAAATTACAGACAGACTTGATCAATCAATGACCAACAGACACAAGCATAAAACGGACCCACTACTAATTAAATGCCCATTAACGACAAATTGACCCATTTACTTATAAACTGACGCACTAGGCCATCGTGACCCCTACCAGACTCAAAACATACGAAATAAACAAAACAAATAAATTAAATAAGTACTTGGCCCAGCTCACGTGCCTCCAGACAAGTCCTTAACGACTAGGACTTCTTCACATAACATAACAAGATGTAGCTCTATTTGTTTGGAAGTGACCAAGAAAATGAGTACAAGGCCCAAAACCGACACTCAAACCATCGAACCATCGGTTCGATTGGTTCTCTCTCCCCTATGCAGTTTGGCTGGTTTTGGGCAAACAAGTAACCAGTCAGACCGAGACTGAACCGACTAGTTCTGTTTTCTTAACGAAAACCCTTTAAATAGTTATCTAATCTGAGTCACCTTCCTGAAAACTCAAAGAACACGGTTCTTCACAACGAACTCTTGATTACTACAAGTCATGAAAAACTAACAAAATCAATAATAAGCTGTTTGGGTGGTGAAGACGTAACAAAGAAGAATGAGGAAGTGCAATGTAGTACTGTACTAAAAAAGGTAAAAAAGGTTTGAAAAAGTTTTATATACCCATGCCTACACTGTCCAAGAATCAATTGTTCCCTTTATTTCCATTATCAGATCTATTGTGCAAACAAGAAGACATTCAAAACCTTCGGTAAAAACCTCCTCTGCATTGTCGGCATTATTGCTGTGCTCGTAAAACCACCATGCATCAGGTGTAACAGTCGCAGCAATGAAAGATATGTGTGCAACACATTAAGATGCTTTGATAGATAGCCATAAGAAAGCTGGGAGTTACAGATCATCACTCCGGGATTATATATACATCTATACCAATTGGAGACATCCCATAAAACCACAATAACCCAATGCGTAGTCGAGTCAAAAGCAAACATGAGGACTTCCTAGCTCCAACAAAAAGCAGAACCCCAAAGGGGAGCACTGCCATGAAAACTGTGTATTAATACAATCATAACAATGCCGTCTAATGCTTTCTTTTCTCCTATTCTGAGCTGCCGCTTTGCCCAAGTAAAATCAGGATCTTCAACCAACCGAATGTTTAATTATGTCGGTATCTGCATCATTCAGATAACTGTACTTTCCCCTCGGGGTTTCTCGAAAGGAACCATTGCTGATACTGAGACTTCATTTACACCCGATCATCTGTATAGTAAGAGGAGACAGCCTCCAGCCACAAGCAAATGCAGGTTCCAAAATTGTGTGACCAAGCATTTAAACTGCCCAGTAATGAAATGGGTAACCATAATAAAAATCGACAATCTAAACAAAAGCCTGCTCAAGACAGTCATGACAAATAGTAAACATGCCAAGGGCCAAGGGATACACTACTTAAAAGTGCATTTGACGTGGGCAATTTTCATCCAAGAGCTTTTTCCTTTTCACTGTTCATCTCTCTTAAGTACCCAAAAAAGAATCTTTTCTTTCAACAGAGTCAAAATGATACGGACTCCATGAAGAACCAACAGTAACAAAGAATATAACAGGGCATTTGCACATGTAACAAAGAATATAACAGGGCATTTGCACATTTCGCACTAAACAACATTTTCCGTCAAATATGAGACTATAACTTCTTCAGCATATTTGAAAATGAATGACAAGCGACAAGATACAAATCCCTTCTCGCATTTATTTTAAATCCAACATACTAACCTTCCAACAGCAAAGGGTCAATCAAAATTCTAGGACTCATCAGATATATTTACCTCCAATGTTCAATGTTCTTTGATTTCTATAATACCGATTTAGATTAGTTTCCATCAGTCACCAATGTATTTTTCACCTTCCCTTTAGATCAAATAAAGATGCGTTTTATAGACTAGGGCAAGTTTGGTAAGTGAAAATTAGGGCAGGTTTGTAGGAGTGCAGAAAAATTGCAAAATACTTAAAATTGGAGGTTCCGTATGAATTCATGGATGTGATGCTGGTTTAGACGCACTAGGTCCTATCAAACTATAATTTTAAATCTATTTTTGTCAATCCATGTATAAAAGTTAAAAGGCAGATATTGATCTTAAAATAATAATAAAAAAGTGAAGAAGAAGATACTCACAAAACCTTTTTGATACAACATCATGAACCAGAACTTGATTTTTGAACCCAAACTTGTTTCTGCAGATTCATTGAAAAATACCTTTAACTAATTAGCACATGATGATCGAAAACACAGAAAAAGTACGAGCAAAATTTTCCATCCCAAGTTTTAAGCCTAATCACCTCATGGGAAATATATCCAGTGCCTTTCCTCAAGTGCTTCCCCTCACCAACAATTGATGAGCCATCAGTATCCTTCACAACATGTGCTGGCCCACGGCGACCAAAATGTTTGTGGGAGCCTGCATGTAATACAAACATTGAAGTTGCAGCTAGAAAACAAAACATATGCCAAACACAGACAAAGGGCATTCATATTCAGAAGCAATATTGAAGATACAGGCTTTCCAAATCAAAATCTACCATTATCAATGGAAGAATGACTACTACGTCCAGTTCCAAGGTTTTTAACCTCCCCACACCTAGCATTTGCCATGTCAACTTGGGTATCTCCCAGGGATCCTGAAAGATGACAAACAGAAGAAATAGTAAAATACATTCCTTGCCATTAAAATTTTCTTTAGAAAAAAAAAAGGCCACACAAGCACTTTCGGGCTTCTGGTAATAAGATCCCTCCCTCTTCAGTGTATTTGTTTGTACACATTAACCGAAGTGTTTTGATGGAAAGGTAAAATAACGATTACAAATTAATAGTGCTACCACCGATGACTACCAAGTCCTCTTATTATTAACCCAAGAATTACAATATGAAAATGGCACACACCTTCAAAAGAATCTACAAGTGACTGTGAAAGTTGAGAAGCTGAAGATGACAAAGGCTCATCACTAGTATGAGATCCATCTGAACGACGAAGAGAAGTCCATACAACACGATCAGGCTTATCCTTATTTCTTGAACGTTTTTCCTGCTTCTCACTACAAAATCCATGCGAGTTATTACCAGCAACCTTACTTATCAAAAAGTTATTACCAGCAACCTTGTCATCTGTAGCTGGAATTGGGTCCTTCAAAATCAATTGTGCATGTGGTGGACGGGGAGGTCTCTTGTCCTTTTCTAAATTTGTAGCCTGGATTTGCTGCTCAGACAGGCCCACAAAAGACTGACTTTGACGTGAATCCTTGTTTAAAAGTATTCTTTTGACTATCCTTTCACTACCTTGGTGTTGCTGGTTCTGCTTGAGAGCAGCTGAACTGATTGTGTTTCCAACTGAAGATGTTATACCCTTTGACAGGCTGACAGACCCCTGCAAAAGGAGTAGAATACAGTATTTAACATTGTGCAGCCCTTCAACTAAAAAGTCACATTTCTACCTGTAAAACAAAATTATGGGGAAAAACACAATGCAGTGAGACAAATCTTATTAGAAATTGCAAAGAGGCAAATAAGTAATCAGCAAACACAAAATCACAAAAAATCTGGTTTTTGGAAGATTGCCGACACATAAATGAAGCAAAGAACTTTTTTTTTTCCCTCGTAAGGTAAGGTTGAAGAGAAGAAATACTTAAGAGTGAAGGATGCACCTAAAAGAACCCTCATTACACACCAATTATTAATGGCGTTGTCTGAATAAAACTAGGAACTCAATTTACACTGCCACAACGCATGAGAACAAATAGTGTTCAGTGCCCCAGTCATTTAAGGAAAATGGGTTATTTGATGTGATGGCTGATGCACAGAACTTTGGATTTCAAAAGTTTTTTTTTTTTTTTAAGTAATAATTTTATTGAAGAAATAGGCATAAGCCCAAGTACACAGGAGGTATACAAAGGATAAACCTACAACTTCCAGAAACAAAAAGAAAACAAACCCAGAAAACTAAAACAGGTTCAGAAAATTATCCACCGTTACATAAGCTTTAGCCCAAAAACCCAAAGTACTCGAGAAAAAATCGATCCATAAGCACCACATGAGACAAGGAGGAATCATCTTCCAAACAGTCGCCGCCTTCTTACAGCCCTTCAAACCCTTCCACCCTACCAATAAATCCACCACATCTTTGGGCATTACCCAATGTAAACCTGTCCAGCTCAGAACCTCATCCCACAAGAATCTAGTCGCTTCACAGTGAAGGCAAAGATGATTTACTGATTCTCCATCCCTTTTGCACATGACACACCAGTCAGTAATAAACAATCCTCTCCTTCTAAGATTATCAGTTGTCAAGACTTTGCCCAAAGAAGCCACCCAACAGAAAAAAACAACCTTGGGAGGAACTTTCACTTTCCAAATACTTTTCCTTGGGAAAACACAACTTCTATGACTTGACATAACTCTATAATAGGAAGAAACTGAAAACTTAGCATTTCCAGCAGAAGTCCATGCCATGCTATCCTCCCTTTCAATCACCAACTTTATGTTGTAAAGTTTAACCAGCAATGCCTGAACTTCATCCACTTCCCAATCATTAACATCCCTTTTGAAAATAACATTCCAACCAACCTTATTATTGCTGCTGCAGTAAGAATCATAAACAGCTGCATTTTGATCCCTTGCAATTCTGTACAGGGCAGGAAATTCCAGCTTAAGAGCAGTATCCCCACACCACAAATCATGCCAAACGAGAATTCTCTTTCCATGTCCCACCTTCAATCTAAAATTATTAGAGAAAAAATCCCATCCTTTTCTAATAAATTTCCACAAACTCACCCCATATGCTCCACTAGAAGCTTTAGAACACCAACCTCCCCACAAACTTCCATACTTCACATCTATCACATTTTTCCTTAGAGCTTCACTTTCCAAATGATATCTCCAAAGCCATTTCCCAAGTAAAGCTCTATTAAAAACCTTCAAATCTTTAATCCCCAAACCACCACCATCCAATGGTTGACAAACTTTCTTCCAACTAACCAAGTGAAACTTTTTTTCCTCACCTACACCCCCCCATAAGAAGTTCCGAAATAAACACCCAATTCTCTTTTCTACCCTTGCAGGAAGAGGAAAAAGAGAAAGGAAATAGGTGGACAGGTTAGACAAAGAACTTTTAATAAGAGTTAATCTTCCCCCCTTAGACAAATAGATCCTCTTCCAACCTGCTAACCTCCTTTCAATTTTTTCAATCACCCCATCCCATATGTCTACATCTTTAAAAGAAGCCCCCAAAGGAAGCCCAAGATACCACAAAGGCAGAGAAGAGATCCTACACCACAATAAATTTGCCAAATCTGATAAATCCTACACCCAAAAGTTTTTCAAATAGAACTAGATTACTTAATCTGTCACAAATAGAACAATCACAAAACTACACATCCAAAGCTGTTTTGATCAGTAAGATAGGGATTTTTTTAATGACTAAAAGGGATGATACACAATACAAAAGACATATAAATAATCCACCAACCATCAAAAGGAAACAGGGGTAGGAAATCCTGAAAGTTAAGAGCTGGAGATGGTAACATCATATTGGGCTATTAATCAGAGATATAGTGGAAAGGCAAATGGTTCCATAGTCAAGTGGACAGTCAAATACAATGTGAGACCATCCAAAGTCATTACTTGGTGGATGAAGAAGGTATTCGATAAGGCCTATCAAGTTAAGCGGACAGCCTCATATCCTTCTATGATAATATGCTGAAGGCAAATAATAGATCAGAGCCCACACTACAATTCACAATAGGAAAACGGCTTTTGGAGATGGAACAGCTCCGGTGTTCAAGTAAGCCCTTGAGATGTGTCAAATGTTAGAAAAGGGACATACTATAATCAGAATCACACCCAAAAAATAAAGAATCATAAACTGTCTGACTGGTGGCAAGCTGTCCAAGTTGAGCACATGCTCCAGTCTAAGCAGGAGAAATGTGAGCATTGTATAGATTGCCACTTTGCATTTAAAACATACAAACTTAGAACGTTGATGGGTAAATGGGTATATTAATCCGTGATTATTTGCCTTTTTTTTTTCCTGCTACATTTTCAAATGACCCACATCAGAACAAGAAAACAAATTTTATCCATACAAAGCAACACCATACATCATATATATGCTTTGAAAAGTGCCCCAAGTAATATATATATATATATATGTTGGTAAGAACTGAAAATACTTACATGCAAAATCTCTCTCTCTTTCCCTTTCAGAAGCAGGAGTTTCTTTTTCCCAGATTCGTTAGTTCCAGAAATTCCTGAAAAATTATAATAGAGGTGAACAAGCTCCTAGAAGTATAGATATAATATTAACATGCCCAGAAAAAGAAATAACTATTCACAAAAAAGATGAATTGATCCAAAAAGAAACAATCTAAAAGAAATTAACTTATGTATTGCACTGAATATTCCAGTACCATAAAAGCCCCAAACTGGACAATGTGAACATATATCTTAATCAAAAATACTGCAAGGAACAAGCACACAAAATCAGAGACATAATTTTTTTTTTTTTTTTGATAGGTAAAATCAGAGACATAATTAGGGCACACAGTGTTTCTTGTATTGTTTCGGGCTTTGCCTAATTCTTTGATTAATAAATTTTTGTTTACCTATAAAAAAAAAATTAAAAAAAAAAAAAAAAAAAGAGAGAAAAAAGACATAACTGGTAAAGATAAATAGCCACACGTGCAACCCACTTGTTTTCGATATATAAATCCCTTCTCACCCTGAACCCTATCCATTTTGGCAAAAGTGGGGTATGATACGTAGGCATGTTGATAATATAAGTGGTCTAACAAACAAGTGCTCCCACTGTATGTTGTAAAAATTTGAAGGTGAACATAATAAGAACTGAGCAAGGTAAATATATCCAAGTGAAAACTGAATCAAGCACATGACAGCCTCTAAGATATAGATTCAAACAATGCCAACATAAATGCATTAAACTGGAGAAAAAACTATCTAAGTTTTTTAGATGGTTTCTTTTTTTAAGTTTTGCTACAAAACTTCCAACTCTTTTGTTTCTAAAATCAGAAAATGTGCAAAAAACAACCAACATCCACACAACTCTTTGAACTACCAGAAATCATTCTTCCTTGTGTAAAAAAAAATTCCACTCATCATAAGAGGTAAACCCATTTGAGAAAATTTAAATACTGCAAACCTAACAAGTCTGAAAAAATGGAAGTGAGAAAAGAAAAAATGGCTAATGCAAGACAAAAGACATCCAAATTTTTCGTGCAATCCGGCAGCAACTTTTCTTTTATGATCGGAATTCCACAGTAACTAAGTAGTCCATACCTACGTTGGGGTCCTGAAGTGTGAGTGCACATGTTTTTCTCAAGATATCATTAAAAGAAGACAGGAAAAAAAAAAAAAAAGATCAAATCATCACTGAACACTTAATTATTCCATTTCCCAAACATACCACTTTCCTCTGCCAATACTTCAGTCCTAGCAGCAGGAACCACAGTAACAGACTTATCAAAAAGCCGCTCATCATCTCTATTTGGAACCAGAAGGTGCATTGACTTATCTTTGCCACTCATGTTCTTTACAGTGTCCCTCAAAACATACTGCCCATCAGGGAGGAAATAGTATTAATAAACTCCTAACTTTCCAACATCTTGCTTTGAAATCCAGTTTAAATGTCTAGATGCTCAAACACAAATAAAGATGGAAAACAAATACATTATAGCATATGCCTCAATCCATATTCCCTACAAGTACGACAATGTAATCCAAAAACCATGTTTAACATAAGAAGCTACAGGAGCAGGAAAATCACGTTAATGGTCTATTTAAATCTGTTTATGTTCTTTCTCTCTTTAGTCAGCCTTGGGCCTACTAATAAGGTCAGTAATGAAAGAAATCTTTAATTCATCATTTAGATTTTGGTTCTACAAACGAAACATTAACATCTGTACAGAAAATGATACAGATACAACCCTTTACACAAACTTGTTTTAAATGAGGGATATTTTTGTAAAATAACTTATAAAAGTAACATCGTTTTACAGATATACCTCAATTTAAAACATGGTCATATAAATAGCTGTAAAAAAGGTTGTATGTGCAACATGTAATTGTATCCTTCTAATGTTTCAACAGGTCTATAAACACGAATCACACAGAAAATATCAAATATGACCACAATTATCATACAAATTTTCTTTTCATTTCTAGATGTCAAACCAGCTTCTGGCACAGGGAATGGTAGAAATTTTTTTTTGATAAGAGGGAATGATAGACATTTTATTAGACATTATGTTTATACTTATAATGGTGTAGTGACACTGTGACAGGGACTATCAGTACAATGGATGCAATACATGTAGGTTTTAACAGATTCTTATATCCATAATTATTAAATCAGAAAAGTTATTTTGGGTGCAGTTCCAGTACGTATAATGCAGACAATTTGGCGCAAGGAATAATTGTTCTATTAATAACATTGATCCTGACAGGAACATACTTAAATTTATGTTTCTAAAATTGCGGTATACACATTAGGGTTCAGCTTAGTGGTCAAAGGGCAGACTTAAAATGAGACATAAACCCAAACATCTTGGGTTTGATTCTGCACTAAAAGTACCCCTAAATTATCTAATAAACAGTTATGGGAGGTCAGGTTGTATACTGGAGGTATACTTTCAAGGGTGTGTCTGAAGAATCATGCCTTGGTGAGGTTAAACACCATTTAAAAAATTGTGGCATGTTGCTGCATGCTTTAGGCAGCATACAAATGTTTACAAGCAACCAAAACCTTTTTCGGGGGTGACTTTGTGATCAGAAATGCATCATGAACATTATAACTAGGCTTCTTCTTCTTTTTTTTTTATAAATTTCATCAAGTATTAAAGAAAGATGTGTACCATAGCGGAGGATATCCTTCTCCTCTCAGAACCTCGCTTCGATGAGGCACCACGATTTCCGGTTGACGATCCGACAGCTCTTCTACTCAGTTTCCCATTAGATAGTGATCGCTGTCATTAGACAGGGATAAGAACTCAGGATTCAGTGATAAATGGATCTTTGAGTATAATACACACTATAATGGGAGACGAATAATGTTCTTTTTTTATATATGAGTAAAATAAAATTTTATTGAAACAAGTAAACAAGCATAGCCCAAGTAAACATGAAGTATACAACAGAGAACACCTAGTTAAAGTTAGGAGCCAGAAAGTGATACAAGAAAGTCATGTAAGATGGCTCCGTTAAAAACACTAGCAGAAGCTCAGAGAAAATAAAGTATGGAGGAAGAAAATTTTAAGCTCATCCAGAAAGCATTCCCCATCTTCAAAGCTCTGGCCATTCCTTTCAAGACAAATACACCAGAAGAAACATAAAGGAGTCATTCTCCATACATCAGCAATTTGGAAATAGCCCCGAAGCCTTTTCCAACTAGCAAAGAAGTCCACCACCCTCTTAGGCATCACCCATGCAAGTCCGGTCCAGATAAAGATCTCAGCCCATAACATCCTTGCCAGCTCACAGTGAAGTAAAAGATAATTCGCATATTCACCACTCTTCTTAGACAAGTAGCACCAATCCATCACAATGAGTCCACGCTTTCTCAAGTTGTCCATAGTCAATATTTTCGCAAAAGATGCAGTCCAATCAAAGAAGCAATTTTAGGCGGCACCTTACTTCTCCAAATGCACTTCCAGGGAAAGGAAATATGATTTTGACATGACAAAGCCCTTGACAAAGATCACATAGGGAGCTTCCTATTCCCGGTATTCATCCAAAGCATCCTATTTTCCTCAATGCTACCAATGTTTGAAGCATACAACAAAATGAAAAATTCGGAAATAACTCCATTTCCGCTTTAAGAAAACAAACATTCCACTGTGAGGATCCACTAGAGCTGTCCAAAAGATATGATACCGACGCCTCCTGATCAAGATCCATCTGGAAAAGAGAAGGAAAAACAACCTTGCAGGCAAAATACCACACCAAGTATCATGCCAGAATATGACCCTGGATCTCTATTCAATTGTGAAGCTAACAAAACAAGCAAATACCTCACATCCATTTCCAATATTCTTCCACAAACCTACACAATGCGCATCCCTCACTTCATTAGAACACACACCCCCCCCCCCCCCCCCCAACCCAAAAAAAAAAAAACACACACACACACGAGCTCCCATACTTCAACTCAATAACAGCTTCCACAAAGACACCCCTTCTTGATGGTACCACCATAACTATTTCCCAAGAAGTGCCTCATTAAAGATCCTCAGATTTCAAACCCCAACCCTCCACTTGAAATGCATCATGTTTTATGCAATGAAAACTACTATATAACCATGAAACAGGAGTATTCAAGTAAATCTTGAAGCATGTATAGTACATAAAGCATGACAGTAACTCCAGCTATCCATAACCAGAAACTCTAGAAATCAATTCTGCAACCCAATTAAATATAATAGGACATGGAATAAAAATCTATTTAACGATATTTCTTAAACAAATCTGTCCTCACAAACTCATGAATTAGAAAGATACCCGAGAACCACCCTTGGCAGCTCTTTTTTGACGAACAAAGTCCATCAATGGTGTAACCACAAGAGCGTCTTTTGCAGCACCTGCAAGATCATAGTGAACAGAAATCATTTGAAGACAAACTTTACCTTAGAAACTCCCAAGCAGTGCAAGATAATTTTTTTTATTTTTTTTTATAAGTAAGAAGAAATTGATATAAAAATAGGCATAACCCAGATACACTGGAAATATACATGTGTTACTGTATTACTGAATTCTTTAACCTTTTATCTTACTATTTTCGACAGCATGTTCAACAATATGAAATATTTATGACTTACCACCTCGTTCTGCTTCCCTTCTCTCCAATTGTATCTCTGCACTGGGAAGATTCTCAACGGGCTTTGCAAGATATTCAAGAAACTCCAGATACTCGGGATCTAGATGTTCAACAATGAAATACTTGTATTTATGAAAAAGCAAGTGATTGCATAAATAAGTTACAGGTTAATGATCGCATTTGAAAATACTCCTTAAATTTCCAGTTTTTATTTTTATTTTTTTTATTTGTCAATTACCTTTTAATATTGTTCCTTCACGACCATCTTTTTTAGACCACTGTTTTGGAACACGCTGAGAAGGAGCATACTCGACAATAGTTTTAAACTGAGTGCCTGAAAAAGCAAGGGACAGTCTAGTTAAAACTTCACGTCAATATTATATCCTGCAATTCCTTATTCAAACAAGGATGAAACAGAAAGAAAGATGTGAGGAGCCCCAGATAAATTTTCCAAAAAGATACCCAGCAGCTTGATAATTTTCTAAGCTGTTACTAACTGAAGAGAAAGGGCTTCATTACCCATCTGAATCAAAACTGTGGATTGAATAAAAAGATAATCACAGAAACACTGGCAACAAGATTGATGTGCCAATCAATCTCTTCAAAAGATATGAGCAAAGATTTACCCTTCTCACTAACAAACAAATGCCCATCAAAGAACTCAGCAAACTCAATAACATCCTCAGGTTTCTTGAAGTCAATATAGGCTCTAGTATAGAATTGATGCTTCATGCTGCAAAACCGTTTAAAAAAACAATAAACATATGAGAAGGTGCCCAGCAAATGACTTGACTAAATCATAAAAACTAGACCACAGGAACGTATTAATATATGAATTGAAAAGCAGAGTGGATCCATATATTTTCTGTGTACATGGACCATGCTTATCATTATTCATCAATAAAACCTTCATTGATTGTAAAAAAGATGGAGCTGATCCACCAAAAAAAAAGTGTTTCGGAAAGAACCAATGGTATATTAACTGGGTTAACAGCCCTCTGTCCAGTAGGCAATTTCCATGCAGCTAGTTTCCTTTGTCTCCCGGAAACATTTCCAGAAGGCACTATCATCTACACAAACGGATATATTTTCATCCAGTAACACCAAATAGAGACTAATTTGTCCTTTTTAAGTATCTTGATGGGGAAAGAAAACCTTAAGTAGCATAAAAGGGTTCTTGTACCCTGTATTCATATGAAGTAGCAAGGTGCATAACCATCCTCATGCTTCCAAGTAAC
Source organism: Carya illinoinensis (assembly GCF_018687715.1). NCBI lineage: Eukaryota > Viridiplantae > Streptophyta > Magnoliopsida > Fagales > Juglandaceae > Carya > Carya illinoinensis. The sequence goes on from NC_056757.1 coordinate 36,800,303, forward strand.
ATTTTTTTTTTTTATAAGTAAGAAAAATATTATTGATCTGAAAGAAATAGGCATAGCCCACGTACACAGGAAGTATACATAGAACACCTAAATACATTCTAAGAGCGATAAATTAAAGACAGGAAATCATAAATTTACTCATTTTTGCCAAGACTTAAAACAGACCTATTGATAATTTTCCACATGCATATTTGCATGTCTTGTGCGTGGAATATATTAAGCCTACTCAGTTTCAAAGACCCATTAAGTATGAAAAAATGCGAAGCTTACTCAATCCAAAAAGATTTCAAAACCCATACAAGCCACAGATTCATACTCCATAAACCCGAACTTAATGGCTCCCAAAGTGTACAATCAATGAAAATTTTAAATTCTATCCTACTTATTCCCAGGCATATAAACCCTAGAAATGCAGATGTATCTCACTAATTGACAGAAAATCAGGCAATTACTCGTACATTAGATTCAATGGTCCAAAAACTATCAAAAACCCAAAGATAAGAAAGTGGACAACTAAGAAAATTGAGAGCGTATTTAACTGACATGATACGCATATACCTACACCCGTGCGCATTCCCATTACCAATTGGACGTATATTCCGAAACTGAAGTGTCTCAAAGTAAATTCATTGACAAAAAAAAAAATACAGAACATATAAATTTCACCCAAAGCATAATTGCGAAAAAAAAAAAAAAACCCTAACCTCGATTTCCCTGGACGGAAAGCGACCCAGTGGTAGCGACCAGCGAAGGCGGCGTCGATTTGGTCCTTCAGCGTGGACTGAGAAATCGCCGGAGGTAGGTGCCGCAGAACCACCTTCGTCCGATCTGAAAAGCCCTTCATTTCACACCCAACCAAACAGGGAAGGGAAAGAGGAAAAAAAAAAGAAAGAAAACCCTAGAGAAAAATGTAGTTGAACTTTTACGAACTGTGCACTTAAAATAGCTTCTAAACAGAAAAATTCTTCCTTGGATTACATCTTCACTGGCAAAAATCGAGGCCTATTCCGTGCTCTACTCCTCAATTTCTTTCCCAAACGCCATGCGAGAGAGATTAATGAAAAAAGAGTGTTTCCAGAGTGAAGAAACGTGTCAGGTTGGGTTTTTTGCGCTTTTACAGACGTTTAACCATATAATCTCAAGCGTGTGTGCACGCACTTGTGTTGTTCTTCTCGGGTCGGGTTGTAGTGGTGTTGAACTGGAAGCTTTGTTTTCGTTTTTTAAAACTATTATTTAAGTTTCAATTAATTATATAATCAGATTTTATAAGCTTATTAAAGATTGTTAAATGTTTCCAAGGATAAATTTAGAATCCTGAAAATTTAGGAGTTAAAAATTCTTTGTTTGATGTTAAAAATAAAATAAATATTTCAGCTAAAAATAAATTCAACAAATTAAATCATGATAATTTAATATAATGCTTTAAATAATAAATAAGTTATTTTTACGTCTTTTTTATTTTTTTAATATATTTTAAAAAAGGGTTTCAAATTCTCCTCTATTTTAGAAGCTAAGATAATGCTAATCAAGTCATAGATTTTTAATTTTTTTAAATATAATTTATCAAAATAATTATTTTATATTAAAAAATAATATAATCAATTATATTAATAAAATATATAAAAATAACTACGCATTAAATTTTTTTTGAATTAATACTACAAATACAGCACAGTAGGGGTGCTACCCGCACCATACGGTGCGGGGTAGCCCCCCCCCGCCCCCCGCCCCCGCATGGGGCGGATGGGGAAAATCCACCCCGTCCCCCGCATCCGGTGTGCGGGGGCGGGGTACCCCGTCCCGCATGACGGGGTACGGGGTGGGGGGCCAGTCCGTCCGGCCCCCCGCACCCCCCTTCTGGGCCTTGGGCCCAGAGGCAATTTCTGGGCCGAAAATGGCCCAGACGCAATTTCTGGGCCATTTTGGGCCCAGAAGCAATTTCTGGGCCAATTTGGGCCCAGAAATCTCAGCAATGGGCCATTTTGGGCCCATAAAATTATAAGTAAAAAACAAAAAAAAAAAATTCCGAAATTTAAAAGAAAAAAAAAAGTGTTATGAGTCTAATACGTAATAAACTAATAATAATAACTAAGCTATTACAAAATTGAAAGGCTAAACAATTACAAAATTACAAACATAAAAGTGTCCAAAGGACATTGTATCAACATTACAAATTATTGAATACAAAATTTTTACAAATCATTAAAAATTGATCATTCTAAAGAGGCTTGTCAGCTGTGGCTTGTCTTTGAGTCAAGAGGTGTGACAGTTGGGGTGGCCCGGGCTTGAACACATTTTTATGTTGCAGAGGTGCTAGACGTCTCATGTGTTACTACAAAAATTAATATTAAAATTAATAACGATGAAATGGAAATGAATATAAAAAAATTAAAATAATAAAATAAAAAATAATTACCAGGTGGTCCAGATCCAGACTGATCACCACCCTCATCGGTCTCCTTAAAATCTAAAATATCCGGAACATGAATATCCTTTCCTATCGTCCAACTCTGTGTGCATATCAATGCCTCTACAGTTGTAGGAGACAATGAACTACGGAAAGGATCCAATATACGACCTCCGGTACTAAAGGCTGATTCTGAGGCAACGGTGCTAATAGGGATGGCCAAAATACAGCGGGCAATCTCAGAAATGATGGGATATTTCTTTGAGGCATTCTTCCACCATCCTAATATATCCCAATGATCATCATCATCTTGGACCATATCCGCTGACAAATAGTTGTCTAACTCAGAAACGACCTCCGTAGATTGATGGACTAGTGTGGGATTCTGTGCGAGGGTCTTAGTCCACGGCATTCTGCGCTTCTTTGTAGGAGGCCCGGTCACGATGTCTGTAGAAGGAGTTGGGGTCGGTGTATGTGTCTTCGATGTAGTACCACCCTTAATTGCCATAAACTCGTCATACAATTTTTTCAGGGTATCTCGGGCCAATTCACCAATAATGTCAGTCCATACCTGATCGTGAACAAGTCCCAACCCATATAACAAGCCTGAAACTTTCAGACGGGGATCAAGAATAACAGCCACATATAAGAAAATATTCATTCTAGTCAAATCTCCCCAATACTTGTCATATTTTAGCATCATGGAACTTGCCATCCCCCTCATCCTTTCATTGGAACCCCTACGCATATCTTCTAATTCTTCTTTTACCCTACATATTTGTTGACAAAACCCATGGGATGTAGGGTACAAAGAACCAGATATATTCAACGTGACATCATAAAATAATCCAAGAAAATCAACGAAAGTAGAAACTACCACCCAATCATCATCATTAGGCTTTCGTGATCCCCCGTGCTCATCAAAGTATTTGACATATTGGATGTCTTCATCACCCAATAATTGAAAGGCTGCCTTATATTCCTGGGCCGCCTCCAACATCAAGAAGGTTGAGTTCCATCTGGTAGGAACATCAGTACAAAGACCCTTTTTCGATGTTATGCCCGCAGCCTTTGCAGCAACTTTGAATTTCTCCAATCTTGAAGGAGAAGACCTCACCCATTTCACAGCCATTCTAACTCGGGCAACCGAGTCATCAACATCTTTCAACCCCTCAGTCACAATTAAATTCAAAATATGTGCAGCACATCTAACATGCAAGTATTCACCACCCAAGAATGTCTTATTTGCATCTTTAAGATAATTCTTTAGATATCCCAATGCGACATCATTAGAGGACGCATTATCAACTGACACAGACAAAACCTTTTCCAACCCCCACTCCTTTATTGCGGCCTCCAATGCCTTCCCAATCGTCTCACCCCTATGATCAGTTATTTGACAAAATTTAATAATCTTTTTGTGCAGAACCCAATCAGTATCAACAAAATGCACAGTCAACGACATGTAATTCATATTTTGGATAGAAGTCCAAGTATCGGTAGTGAGGCAAACTACCAAACCCGTGAGTTGGCCCCTCAAAACATCTTTATCACGAAGGTACATCTTCTTAATATCCTTTGCCACGGTGTGACGAGAAGGAAGTACAAATCTGGGTTCCAACTCTTGGACAAATTCTTGGAACCCTTTACCCTCCACAAATTGAAAAGGCAGCTCGTCCATGATAATCATACGAGCTAACTTCCTTCTACACTCATCGGGGTTATACTTCGTATACCCCTTCAATGTTGGCCCCCCGGCCCCACTACTCCCATCAGCCATTTTAATATCTAGTCTAGATTGGCCCTTCTCTACTAAGGATTTTAATATTGGACTCTTCTTGCATTGTTCCTCTAGATGGACCTTCAGATGGGATGTACCATGTTTCTTATAGTGACATCCATACATTTTCCCACAGTGATTACATTTAGCTTGTGGGTTGTTGGGGTCCCCACCCTCTAGTTTGGTAAAGTGTTGCCAAACTATAGATACAGGTTTCTTGCCCTGTGTGGGCTTCGGAGCAGGGCAAGGTGTACTCGTTATAGGGGTAGGAGTAGGGTTAGTTTCTGGGGTAGGGGTGTTGGCTGGGGAAGGTGAGCTATCACTGAAATCCGAAGACATTCCTGATTTTCCAACAAAAAAAAAAAAAAAAAAAATTTCAAGAAACAATCCAACACAATCAAAGTGCAATTCAAACTACATTCATAACTATTATATATAATGATGATAGTTAATAGGCCATGTTAATAGGCATTATTTTAATAGGCCACTTTAAAATAGGCATTATTTTAATAGGCCACTTTAAAATACATTTTTTAATAGGCATTATATTATTTTGTTCTCTCATTTTTACTTTTCATATATTTAATTTTATAAAATTCATTTCTTAATAGTTACTGACATTAATATTAGTATATTGGTATATTTTTTAATTTTTTAAAATCTTGAAAGATGTTTAAAAAATATGAAAATGAGATATATGTTAAAAAAAATAGTTTATTTACCACATGACAAAAGAAATAATAATTTATGACAGAAAAATATATATTTTTTTATGGATATATTAAATCTGTGTAGAGAAGCTGTACTTTGTTTATTGGATGTATGTGCAGAATGAGATGATTTGACAAAAATGACTTATTTCCTTCAATTTCAGATTGACCCCTATTAGATCCGATTAGTTTCACTTTAATAAGAAAATTTATTTTAAATATTATAATATTTTCATCTCTTAATTTTTGTCCAATCATTTATCTCTATTCCAATTTCCAACGTCTAAAAATAATAAGAATAAAAGCAACATTCATAAATCATAACAAGTAACAACTCAAAAAATGCAACTCTGATAAAAATACATTTAAAACTTTTCAACTCTGATAAAAATGCAACTCTGATAGAATTTCAGAACAATAATTTTGATTTAGGGGTTGAAACCCCTAAATCAAATTAGGGTTTCGGATTGGTGAAACCCCTAAATCAAAATTAGGGTTTCGGATTGGGAACCCCAATCCGAAACCCTAAATTGATTTAGGTTTCAACCCCTAAATCAAATTAGGGTTTCGGATTGGGGTTCCAATCCGAAACCCTAAATTGATAGGGGTTTCAACCCCTAATTCAAAATTAGGGTTTCGGATTGGGGTTCCAATCCGAAACCCTAATTTTGATTTAGGGGTTTCAACCCCTAAATCAAATTAGGGTTTCGGATTGGAACCCCAATCCGAAACCCTAAATTGATTTAGGGTTTCAACCCCTAAATCAAAATTAGGGTTTCGGATTGGGGTTCCAATCCGAAACCCTAACCCCTAAATTGATTTAGGGGTTTCAATCATGAAACCCCTAAATCAATTTAGGGGTTTCAATCATGAAACCCCTAAATCAATTTAGGGGTCCGAATCACAATGAAATTAACCAAAAAAAAAAAAAAACAGAGCATTCAATCGGGAATCCAAACAATCACACAATCCGAAGACATCCACAGCACACAATCCAAACAATCCCATCCTCCATCTCCGATTCAACCCCATCCTACCTCCAATCTCCGATCAAAACTAAAAAAAAAATAAAAAATAATAACCAAACGGAGAAAATCAAAAGGGGAGGAGAAATGTTACCGTGCGGCGTGCGGCGTGCGTCCGGCCTCGTGCGTCGTGCGAGAGAGAGGGATGATGGAATACGTGCGGCGGCCGGACTGGTTGCCGGTGGGAGGAGGGAACACCGAATGGATTAGGCCGAAGGGGGTGAAGCCGTGAAGGGACTCGGGAGGGGAGGGGTCCGAGGGGAGGGGAGGGGAGGGGAATCAGGGGATCGGGGGGGGGGCTGGGTTATGGGTTAGGGTATTTAGAGAAACGGCGCCGTTTTGTCCACCACAAAACGGCGCCGTTTCTCTTATATAACTTATATATATATAATATATATAATATATTATATATTTATATTATATATATATATATAGAGATGCGGGGCGGGGGAAACACGGACCGGGGGGGGTCCGTATCCGTCCCCCGCCTCCGCTGGGGGTGGGGATACGGGCCGGGGCCCCCCGCCCCGGCCCTAACGGTGCGGGGCACCCCGCCCCGCCTATGCGGGGGCGGGGCGAACGGGGCGGGGCAGCGGGTTCCGGGGCCCCGCTGCCCACCCCTACTGAGCACAGCAAAGGATCCATGCTACTTGCTCCTATTTAGAGTAGGGCTTTTGTCCCTCTCCCACTGCATTCTCGATTCCGTCACTCCACCCAATAAGGGACAGATTCGACAGAATAGACTTGAATCTCTCTGCCTCATCACCCTACACCTCCCTCTCTCTCCCCGCTTCCACCCAGTAAGTCATCCTTTTCTCTCCGAGTATGCTTGTGTGTGATCAAAGCACATGTCGGTGTTGGTGTCTTTTGGCGTTATATTGCCGGTATTGCGTATATGTTGGTGTACGAGGCGTTTCTTTTATTTATTTTTCACTGCTGCTTATTTCATATATTGGTTGTTTACTGGGTTTTGTATCGTAATTGGAGTTTTGCGTATGTGTTAGTTTATTCGGAGATTTTTCTTACTGGGTTTGCTGCCGATCAAATAAACTTTGCTTATTTGTTGATTTGTTAATTGTTCCAGCCTTTTGTGTTACTGGGTTTTGTGTATGTACTTGTTGTGTTGGGTTCTAACTGGGTTTTGTTGCTTGTTATTGAACTATGCAGTACATCTCGTGTGATGGGAGATAGAATCCCACCTGGTAGTTACTTCCATTATCCTCCTGGACTCCCTGCTTCTCCTATCAGGTCTTCTACCCTTCCTTCAGATCGAGAAAGGTTCGTTCAAAACTTAGAGCTCTGCGTTTCCTCCGTTTTGCCCTGGGAGTTGTTATTTTTGTGCCCCCCTCTCTTAACGGGCTATCGTCGATACATTTAAAAGCTGATGCATTCACATTTGATATCCCAGTCTCGGTCAGTAGGTTTTATGGTTTTCTTATGGCCTAGTTTTATTCTTTAGATTAGTGTATTTAATTTGTTCTACTCTGAAAACAAAGGTCACATAACTTTGGTGGAAAGGCCTCATTGGCATGGCACTATAAGCTTGGATATGAACTGTCTTTCATGCTAAACCATTGAATGCCTAATCGGTAATATGGCTCAAAAAAGGAGAGAGAAAAGCAAGCAGAAAAGAAAAGGATGATGCAGTAAACAGATTTTATAATTTTTTAATTAAAACCGCCTCTTATTTCAAGACCATTGTTGGTGAATTCCTTTTTATATGCTGCTGTTTTGTGGATCTTTTTATTAATTAATTTTCATTCAGTCACCGTTTTGCTTCGATAAGTCTAGTAACTTAAATGAAAACTTTCAGGGCTGTGTTTTCCTCTCTAAAACTGATAAAAATGAAGACTCATTTTTTCGGTGGCCAAAGATCTTGTGCTTGTCGATTGTTATTTACTGTGGTGAAACTAGTCAGGCTTTTACTTTGTGAGGGTGTGATAAGATGTTTATGAGGGTATGAAAAGATGTTTATGAGCGTATGATAAGATGTAATACACGTTTTTGTCCGTGTCACAATGGCAGATACTTGGCTGAATTACTGGCGGAGAAACAAAATTTGGGACCATTTTTGCAAGTTCTTCCCTTGTGTAGCAGACTTCTAAATCAAGGTCAGCGAATCTGCACTCTATCATTGCCACAATGTATGCTCCAATCATCAGTTTTTTGTTTACATCATCATATATTTTCTCTCCTTTAAATTCCAATGCCAAGAAATCATTATTTTTAATAGGGCTGCAAACGAACTGAGTTGAAGCGAATTCAAACGGGTTCTCAAGCTCGATTAGCCTATATATGAGCTTGAACTCGGCTTGAGCTCGAGAAAAATTGAAGACTTTTGATCAAACTTGGCTTGCCTAACATATATTAAAGTTGAACTCGACTTGCATTGAAATAAAAAATAATAATAATAAACGAGTTGATCACGAGCTCGAGTTAGTTCTTTTAATTAATTTTAACTAACACAAAACTACAGAATGAGTGAAATTAAGTAATTAAACTTAGCAAAATTTGCCACTAAAACAAAACTACAGAATGAAATTCTGCTGCATTTAAGTGAACATCTGTTAGAGAAATAGATTTTTTTTATCGATCAAGTTAGACTCTTACTCAAATAGGAGGTGATGTAACTTATAAAAAAAAAAAAAAAACAGGAGGTGATGTAACAAAATTTGCTTCCAAAATTGAACCTATGACTTGGACAAGAGAATAACAAAAATTAAGAATTTGGATTATTTAGAAGAATATAAACACCAGAGGAGCAGAGTCAAAGACTTACGGAGTGAGGGTTTGGAGTGTTTGTAACTTTTGAATAGAAGTTTGGAGCTCGGACAGGAATGCACATGACAACGAAGAAGAAGAAGATTGAAGCAAAAACTGAAAGTGAAGGGTGTCGCCCTGTGTTTGGGAAGGAAGAGAGAAATTGTGATTAGTAAGTCTGGAGCAGAACTAGAAATTGGAAAAGTCGAAAGCCTCATGACGGGAAGTTGGGAACTGATGTAAATAGTGTTAAAGTGATATCATACGTGTTGGGAAGTGAAGTCTTGGGAAAAAGTTGAAAGGCTAATAGTGGGAATTGAAAGCACTAATATTGGACTTACTTTTTTTTTTTTTTACTTATAAAAAAATATATATATTAGACTTACGTCAAGAATCCATAGTATAAATAATTATTGATCATGATTTTAAAAATTACATAATAAAGTTACTAATTATGCTAAATATGGTTAAATAATCAAAATAGAATTGGATAAGAGAGTGCTGTAATCAAATTAGAGTAAGCACTAACTCTTTATATAACATTTGGCATAAGCATTCTTTTGCAAAATTAATGCATTATTATACTCAACATTATTCTTTTGTAACCTAGTTATATATAAAGTAACAAAGTATATTATTTATACAATGTATCTAAAATAATACATATAACACATAAACATATATACAATAAAAGAATATATGTAAGAATATATATAGATAAATTACGAGTATTGTAACGAGCTCAAAACGAGCCGAGTTGAGCTTATACAAGTTTTTTTCATGAGCTTAAACTGAGTCGAGCCGAGATTATACGAGTTTGGCTCGCTTAATATTCGAACCAATATTAGCGGTCGCGAACAACTCATTTATAAAATGAGCCGAGTTGGAACAGAATATATACGAGCCGAGCTCAAATTGTTCACAAGTGACTATGTTCATTTGCAGCCCTATTTTTAATGTATGAAGTGCTGAGATGGTCTTAAAAAAGATAATAAAAGATAAAGATATGCTTGTGCAATACTGGCATGTTTTCTGCTCACCACAAAATTAACTGCATATTGTCATTTCTTTTCCTTAAAAAGTATTTACACAATCTTCTTTGGAAGCTGATTTGTCTTAAATTTTTTTGGCAATATATAAATCATACCTTTAAAAGTTTTGGGTATTTCGCTCAGTGTACCCAACTTAATTTTGTCTTTCATCCCTCTGCAGAAATCAGACGGGTTTCCAGCTTCAATCAAAGTTTTGTGGGTCATGAAAGACTTGAGCATGAGAACCCACTTAGGTCAATAGGTCAACCCCTTAATGGTAGAGCAATGGATTTAGAAGGATGGCCCGCAATGCACGTGGAGGTAATTCTAGCGTATTGATATGATGGGTTTTTATTGCTGGGATTTTTTACCTTTAATTGATGTTTAGTTCACGTCTTAAGCATAACTTGGGTACTGAGGCACCTTATTTCTTATGATATCATTTAGCCTAAGCCCATGCTTTCTGGTAAGTCATAGACTATCAGCTTTTTGTGCGTACAACTAGTTTATATGTTGTGATTCATTTATTTTGTGTTCTTCTGTTAGTGACAATTGAATAAGAAACTCTTTTATGGGGGAGGTGACAAGCTGAGCTTTCATGGAACATGGTAGAAAGAGAGTTTGTGGTCTACAATTGTGATTGGTGGTCTAATCACGTTTAACTTTTTTCTTCCTTCAGGAAAATGGACAAGTTCAAAGAATGGCCCCGGTTCAAAATTCTCCAATCGGTTGGCCTGGGTTGCGAGGAGTTCCAACCACTCCTATTGTGAAGAGAGTTATTAGACTTGATGTTCCTGTGGAGAAATATCCAAATGTAAGCACCATGTCCCTTTGTGGTTGATTTTAACTTCTTTTGTTTTTCCTTCCAGTATGTAGCAGTTCCTAAAATAAAGCTTGGCAGTATAATTTTGTTGGTCGAATTCTGGGACCACGTGGGAACTCACTGAAAAGAGTTGAAGCCATGACAGAATGTAGGGTGTACATAAGAGGAAGGGGCTCTGTTAAGGATTCTTTAAAGGTATTATGAAATGTTATTTTTTCTCCCCTTTTCTCCTACTACGTAGTTTGATAAAAGATATATAAAAAAACGTACTTTGGTAAAGAAGTTTACTTTTCAAGTATATAGAACTGTAATATAGAACTTTGTCTGTCTAGACTTGCTCCTTGCTTCCCGACAGATTTCATGTTGCTATATATTCACTATTGTTCTTTTTTGAAATGGTTGGAAGTGGGTCATCCTTGTGATTCATTCTGCTCCTTCTGGGCCAACCAAATCACTTTGTAGATTATCAGTTTTAGTTCAAACTTCCTCTGCTTCCTATTTTCTAAACAAGGACTTCTTAATTTGTAGGCGATGCACCAATGGTCCTTCACGTTTATCTAGTGATGATGTGCGTCTCCCTCCACACTATGTCAAAACATCCGAAATTTATCCTTTGAATTCATTCTCGTATTTAATCTTTTGGTTTTTTCTTCTTTTTTTTTTTTCTTTTTTTTTTTTCCGGGGTGGGGGCTGGGGTTGGTGGGGAGGAGGGGGAAGGGAGTAAGACCTGGATTCATAGAAATTAAAAACTAATTATGCTCTTATGGTTTAACTCCAATTTTACTTTCAACTTAAAAAATCGACTTCAATGAAAGCATCAAATGAATTTTAGAACAGTAACCCATGTTCATGGGCATGACCTTTATTTGACAAAGATTGTCAGCTAAACTCAAAAACCAAGTGTAAATACAGTAAGAACCAGCATAATCAACCAGTTAGTGCTTCTTAAACGCTTTGCATCTTTCAGTTGCATCAGATCCGTACTAGGGAAGGGGGAAATAAGGCTTGGGAAGTGAGTACCTACAGTTGTGCAGTGTAGTTCATAGGTCTGATGGACCTCCAATGGATCAAAGAGAAAAGATAAAGAACTTATTCGAGTATAGCTATCTGTAATATCAGGTGGTCTCAGGTGTTAAAGAATCTTTTGTACATTTTAATATTCGGAGCTTAATTTTTAATTTCCAATCTAAGAAAGCATTAGTTAGACACTAGTATTTGCTTTCTTAAGACTTTTTTATTTTTGGCTAGTTCGTTTAATGGGAAAAAATGCAGTACATTTGAAAGATGTTGCCTCCAGGTGTGACTATGAATTTAAAAAAAAAGTCATAAACTTCCCTTGCCGTTGTTATGGTGAGTGTCAATCCTTGAATGACACGATAAGACAATATCTGGCACACTATGGGAAAAAGGGAAGAGGAGGAAGTATTTGGTAGGCAAGGAACATTCTATGTTGTGAGTTCCTTTTTTTTATTGGCACTGGGTGTCTGGGACAGTATCTTGACTAATACTGAGATGAACAGACCCTTGACAAGGAGTTTCCTACAAGTGTACCTTGGGTAATTCAAGGGGAAAATCCCCTAATCTGATTGCCCCAAGATATTGTTTGCACCTAAGGGGATTTGAACCTTAGACCTGATGGAAGCATACCCCCAAGCCCAAGGCCTTTACCACTTGAGCCAACCCCTAGAGGTTAGAATTGACGATACTATAAAATAGAAGTATTTCAGAATGGAGAAAACTGCTTTTCCATTGAAGTGGTAATGAGTGAAGTGAAATGCACATCTAAAAGGACATGGGGATACTTTTAGAGTAGGAGAATCATAATGCTGCTCTCCTTTATATGACTATGAGTGATTAAATATTTGGTGATCCTCTGTTCTCTTGTGAGATGTTATGTTTGTATTGACTGTTTCATTAAATGAGTGAGTTGAATTCATGATATAATACATTGTTATTATTACTTTCCATGACACTTTTTTGAATGTCTGTGGAGTTGATTTTAGTTAATAATTTATGGCACCACAAATGAGGAAGTTAATATTGCAAAAAGAAACCAGTTTTGTTCTTGATTGTCATGGTTCCAGATAATGCCTTGCATCTTTTGTAATGCACATTGGGTTTATGTGTTTAAAACTTTCTCTAATTTTCATGATGGACCTCTGTTTTTCTTTAGGAAGAGAAACTGAAGGATAAACCGGGGTACGAGCACCTTAATGAGCCACTGCATGTGTTGGTGGAGGCTGAGTTTCCAGAAGATATTATAAATGCCCGCTTGGATTATGCAGTGACAATATTAGAGAAACTTTTGAAGCCTGTGGTATGACCAGAAACACACTTGTTTACATTGGCACTAGCTGAATTTCTTTGCACTTGGCTAAAATCTCTCTCTCTCACTTTCTCTGTCTCTCTAGGATGAGTCCTTGGATCATTATAAGAAGCAACAATTAAGGGAGCTGGCTATGTTGAATGGCACTCTAAGAGAAGAAAGCCCTAGCATGAGCCCAAGCATGAGCCCAAGCATGTCACCTTTTAACAGTACTGGAATGAAAAGAGCAAAGACAGGAAGATAACCAGAAAATATTGATGATGTGACCTTGTTTAGTTAGTTTGGTGAATGCATGCGATTGGTATTGGCCTGATGGCAGAACCTTGGGATGGGAAGCTGACCGGCTACTTGAACTCCTGAGGTAATTTTTGGGCTCTCTGATTTGTTCGGCATCACAAATGGATGGCTGCTTCAATGATTTCTCAAATTTTGCTTCACGTCTGCCATGATTTATATTCTTTCATGAATCACTAATTTTGAACACCTGGGACAATATTTTTATTATTTAACTTGCAAAAAAAAAAAGGGCAGGGAAGAAAAAATCAATTTACCTGTAACCTGCTTCTTTCCGACTCCTGTAACAGTATAACTCAAGTGTACTTGCAGATGATTCTTTTACATCGACATTGATCTTTAAATTTCATGCGCATTCTGATGTAGGCAAAGCTCAATATGAATTCCGAAAGTGTTCCATTAGCGTGGTGAAATCAGGTCGGATGCATGACAAGAACTTGTTCGCCAGTGCAAACGTTTACTTGTCTATGTCTATACCGACGTACACGCTCACACCCTTCCCAGTAGATTGCGACATCTCTAGAATTAGCAGTGACTCAGCTGAAATTGAGCGTCTCAACGGGGCAAATTTCTGATAAAAACATGTCTCAAGTTTTTTTTTTCAAAATTAATGTGCCGCCTGAATTATGCAAGCCCTGCCTCAAGCTTAAAGAGTTAATCATGTTTCATGATGATCCACTAACCGACTACCAACCATGTTTGAACATCGATACAAGTGTCTCTAGGAACCGTCCTCCCGAGCCGGGGGGTTCTTAACGGCAATCCATTCTGACATGTACATTACCTTTCAACATCTTTTTCTTTAACCCCAAATAGCAAGTACAACTAACGGCCATTTTGTAAAGGTTCAATCAGGCATCTAAATCATACCCGATGGAAACAAGGTAAACAAGATTATAAATAATAGGCCACTCAAAAACAAAATGTCTAGCATACTTCGCTCTGTTTTAAATACAAAGAAAAACTCTAGCAGCTGGAAAAAAAAAAAGTACAATAAAATCACAACTTTCTAGCCAAGGATTGGGCTCATTCACTTGAAACACTTGGCATCCAGAAGAGGTTCGCCCTCAAAAGGCTCATGATCTTCAATCATCTGATTGACACGCTCCTTCTGGGCTTCGTCTGCGATATCTGCCTTCCTCCAGTCATAGAGCTCCATGTCATAGCACTCATCGAGCACAAATTGTGGAATTTCTTGACCACGGAAAAGCCACAGCCCCTTCACCTTGAATGGTGGCTCGGAACCTATCACTAGCATCTTTCCAAAAGCATATTTGCGGGCTAGATCCATCCTCTGAAGAAATCCACCGACCTTGTTCAGTGTTACAAAGGAAACAGTGTTCTCGTCATTGTATTTGTAATCACAGAACCAAAGAGAGTATCCCTCAGGGTCGTACATGTCCCAAAACCCTGCAACAAAAATGAATCAATGAAGTTAACCTTGTTCACACTGCAAAAGAGATGCAATTTTATCTAGAGAAATGTCCAATTATTGGTGGCATACCTTTAATAGCAACCTCGCGGAAGTTGGTTTTGGTGTTTGAGTAAAGCTTCTTCCAGTCATCCAGGATCATCTTACTCGGGGGCAGCAGATCTAGAGGGTTCTTAGGTTTGGGCTTTGGGGCCTCCTCTTCCTCGCCAGCTTCTGGTTTGGGCTTTGGTGGCTCCACCTTTTTGGCTTCTTTCTTTGATTCATCCTTAGGCTTTGGCTTAGCAGATTCCTTTGGTTGAGAAGGCTTTTTTGCAGATGCAACAGGTGGAACAGACTCCGTCTGCTTCACCTCACCCAGAATCTTCTTGAAATTTGGTTGATTAACCAAGGTCCAGAAGTATCTCTCCACGTGAGGGAAATCAGAGGTAAAGCTCTTAATCATGAGACGGGTGAACCCAGAGTATAAGTTACATGTCATAACAATATCAGCCAGGGTCACAGAATGCCCGACGAGGTATGTATTGGAAGCAAGATGAGTGTTCAGAGCACCAAGTGCTCTCTTCAATGCAGATATTGCAGCTTCCTCGGCCTTCACATAAAAATAAAATAAAAAAAAATTAAACATAAATTAAGGGGGAGTATTTCTTTTCAATAAGAGGGGAGGATTTTTATCAGAGGATGATGAAAATCTTTACTTTTAAGCACAATATAGATAAAAATAACAGAGTGAAAAAGCATATAAACAAATGAGTAAAAAATCAAAATGACATACTGGAGGGAGGTATATAGCACGCCCCATTCTAGGTCTAAACCAAGACAAGAGATTAGCATCAATTTCCAATGATGCAAAATCAATCCACTGCTCTATATGGCCCTGAAAATTCAAGCACATATAAAAATAAGCAGAAAATACACATGAGGGAAAGCAGCAGTAGCAACAATAGTCTCACGTAATCAATATGGGAAGAACCAAATAGAGGATTGTCAGCCTTCAGGTGAGTAACTGCAGCAACAAACAGAAATCCCATGAGTTCCGATATAACAAGCTTCAGAAGATCCCCAAGCTTAACAGATGGATGGGAGAAAAGTCTTCAGAATTACCATAACGTGCTATAGCATTGCTCTCAAAGACAGGACCATCAGGTGTTTCCAGCACAGGAACCTAGAAGAATATAAGATTTAGTGACAGGAGCTTCTATCAAACTTGATGTACAGATCACTATAAATACTGCATCATATAAGCATACCTTCCCGATAGGGTTCATCTTGAGAAATTCTGGAGTTTTATTAGAGACACCCATCTCAAAATCTGGGACCAGTTTCACTTCCACGCCAGTGTACTCCGCAGCAATGAGTGCCTTGTAAGCATTTTTGTTCCTGTTCCCAGAATGCAAGATCTGGAACATATATCAAACAACCCTATTAACAAATAAATAGTACCGAATACATTCCATTTTGAAACAAAAATGATTATGCACTTGTGATGGATGAGTGTATTCAGACGGGGTTTCTGTAATTGCATATGCACACATAGGGCCGTTCACAATAATCATCAAAGGAAGCCAATGCAATTTTATGGAAACTCTAAACAAACGAATTTGAATTGTACTCAATGGAAATGCTAGCAACAGTAGCCATAGATGGCACTTAACACGCAGAGCTCAGTTTTATGTGCAAGTTAACAAAACACTAGAGGGTCCAGATGAGTTCTGAGTTGTGCAAACCTGATTGGGTCAGAACATTTACACCACTGAATGGAAATGCAACCAACAGTCACGAACATATACAACACTCTACTAATGGAAGAAGCAACTTTTTATTTTTATTTTTTTATAAGTAAAAAAATAAAAACTTACAAAAAAATAAAAATAACCAAACAATTAGGATGAAATTTAGGTGTCTCGGATACAAATTGCGCCAGAAAGTCGAAAAACTATGCTAAATAGTATCATAAACATTTAGAAGCGTATAAAAATAATGCGAATTACGAAATCCACATCAAATATACAAAACCTCCACGAAGTCAATTATAGCAGAACCGTAAAGAAAAATATGAAAAAGGGCAATCAAATTCGCGACCAATTTGTATGATTAGTAGCTAACAATTCGAAGAATCATGACCATGCAGATATCATCTATGCTTTCAGATTCAATAGGCTACTAACTTCATAATCAGCTATTTCACGCCAGAGAATCCAAAAAAAAGGCATATGAATTGCAGGAAATGCATGTAGAAGATAGAGGAAGACGCAAAATTGAACTCACCAGAGACATGGCTTCACGGGAAAACGTTTCCCCACCGATCTCGGATCTGATAAAAAGAACACAAAACTGAATCCTTGAAAAAGCTAACGGTGTGAAACGACGCGATTGATTAAAAAGGAAAACATTTCCCTCTGAGAGAGAGAGAGAGAGAGAGAGAGAGAGCAACCTGTGAGCGAGTGCGTTAATACGAGAGCAGCAGGAAGGGTGAAGAGACGAGCAAAGTTGGGGTTTTTGTAGGGCGGAAAGAAATTAACACCGAAAATGAAAATGAGTAGGCAATGGGCATCGTTTCGGGTCGGAAGCTCCGTTCAGGTTCCTGCCCGATAAGGAAAAAAAAAATGTTCACACTCTCTTCCTATTATTTGATATATAAATAATATTCTATTGCTAACAACAGCTAATCGCACCTGTTTGTTTATTTTATCTTATCACGTACTGTTGCAATTAGAATAAAAAGACTTAATTTTAGAGAAATAATTTAGCCACAAAAGAAAATTTATAAACCGATAGAATTTATTGTGATAAATTAAATTATAAAATTATTTTTATTATATAATAAATTTAATAAATTATATTAAATCATATCAATTTATAAAATTATTTTTATATAACAACTTTACGTCTGTATCATTTCTCTAAATTGAATTACGGTAAAGATAAGATATTACACAACTTAGCAATGTAAAGAGTTGGCATTTATGTGTTGAACGTAGCAAACACAATTCACATGTCCTATTCTATTTACGACCTTAACAATATGAACATCACAGAATTTTCCTGAATATTGAAAAAAACAAACAAACAAACTCGGGTTCATGTGCACTTTCCTCATTCACTAGTCCTCTTTAAATTTCATTAAAAAATAAAAAGGTTATACTTTTTTTTTGTTTTTTTATTGACCAGTACCAGAAAGGCAAGCTTACAAAGGCTAGACAGTATTATTTGTGCAATTTATTTAGTTAATAGAGTAGTAATTTTTTTTTAATGTCAAAGAATCTCTCGAAAGCAAGACCCTTTTGATCCATTCGTGCATAGTAATATTTATAGGTTTTAAACAACTTTGTTGTCCACTTTACATATTTTGTATAAATTTTGATGATGATATTGATATGTTAAATGATGCCGTCCATAAGTCAGTTTATAGATTTATTTTTATAAAAAAATTTATGACTAAAGCATTTTTTTTAGAATAATTATATATCTTTTCTAATAGCCATAGTGTTGTCTATTGTCAATTTGTTAGGTACAGTATCCTCTCAATTTCCATATTGCAATAAAATTCCTTTATATTTATGTCAAATAAAGGCACCACAAATCTTCAGTTGTCACCGATACTTTGCCAGATCGCGTGGAGATTTCCACGGAAACAATGTAAAAACATTTTTAAATTATTAAAGAACCCCCGAATCCAAGCAATAATCCAGGGGCCTTTTAGTCACATCGACCCCTACCTTCAGCGGTAATTTGGGTATATAATGGTATATCAGTGACAACGAATCCATTTGATTTGTCCAAGACTTTACGGCTCAAACTGCTGCTCCTACTACTACTTCTGCTGCTGTCTCTTATAACTTCTTGGAAAATTCTTCCTCACAGACCGATTCCTTTGGACTAGTCTGAAGTTCTCTGTCCCTTTTCTGAAGTTAGTTTTCTGGAATATATCTTGATATATTCTCAAAAAGGAAATGGCGAGGAGAGCGGACGAGGAATACGATTACTTGTTCAAGGTGGTATTAATCGGTGATTCGGGGGTTGGTAAATCAAACCTCCTATCCCGATTCACTCGCAACGAGTTCTGCTTGGAATCCAAGTCCACAATTGGCGTCGAATTCGCCACCCGTACCCTCCAGGTTTACACTCTCTCTCACACACACACTGCTATAAAGTATGTCTATATGTTCGTGCACATGTATGTTTTGGATCTGGGTTTGATTGAATTTTGAACTTTTTCCACTAAAACCATGGCGGATCTGCTTTGATGAGCGATATTAGTGCTGGGTTCACTGGGTTTTTCTTAAATTTTGATTTGAATCTATTTTTGGGATTTGGGTTTTGGTAGATGCTAGAGACCTTAATTTATTTCCCAATATTAAATTGTGTTCATACAGATTCATAATATATTGCGTAGATTGTTTTGGATCCGATAAGTGAGGGACATTGTAATTTTTGTGTGTTTCTGTTTCTGTGTCCACTTCCAATTTTGCGTGTTTACACACCGACACACATTTTTGAACTCTTAAAGTTGGTTTTTTTTCTTTCTTTTTGGCCTCTGCAAAAGGATCATTACATGTGTTAGAATGTGATAATAGATGGCATATTCTCTTCATGCTTGTCATGCGCATTTTGCAACTCTTATAATTCTCAATCTGCATTTAATGATTCAATTTCGATAGACGAGCATATAAAAGATGATACAAGGGTATATTTGGAGAAACATGAAGGCTTAAAAATACGTACATGCTATGTTAAGCCAGTTTTTATACGTTGAAAAGGGTTCATCTGATAGACACCCTTCCTACCATTAGATTATATGGTTCCCAAAGAGGCTTCCTAAAACTGAATAATTGGAACGCATCTGAGAGTTTATCACGATGCACATTCCTAAAAAGATGATGCTACCTCTGGAAATGAACCCTTTCTACTTTAATTCAACTTCTCCATCACCCGACACACCAACTTGGAGTTCAATAAGTTTGTAATTTTATTCACACATGATAACTATTATCAAACAAGCAGCAGCTACAACTTTCATTCTGATGACCACTAGTGCAATGCGACTTGGGTTTTTATGGATTTCTGATTTGCTGTGATTTCAGAACAATATTTTTAGGAGAGAAATTTGCAGTGCAGCATACTAATAATGTGGCACTTCTGTTACATGATTTTTTCTCCACAATTTTAACATCTCTCATCAACTCCCATCAGTTGAGGTATACTGTCTCCTTACCGCACTACTTGGTGCGCTCGTTTGCAGCCGTATCTTTAAACTGATACCTCTGTGCCTGCATTTTTTTTCACTCCTAGTTGTATCGTAGGCTTTTAAATGTCTCCATCCCACTGGATGCATCTGGTGAGGTGTTTTCTGTTTTATGAGAAACCGTCTTTAATGGTATGTACTCGCATAAAACAAATCTGCCCTTTTTTCTCAGGTCGAGGGAAGAACTGTGAAAGCTCAGATATGGGATACAGCAGGACAGGAGCGGTACCGGGCAATAACAAGTGCCTACTATAGGGGTGCCCTTGGAGCACTTCTTGTGTATGATGTTACAAAACCAACAACCTTTGAAAATGTGAGCCGGTGGCTGAAGGAACTAAGGGATCATGCGGACTCCAACATTGTCATCATGCTCGTTGGGAACAAGACTGATCTGAAGCATCTTCGAGCAGTTGCAACAGAGGATGCTCAGAGCTATGCTGAAAAAGAAGGCCTTTCATTTATTGAAACATCTGCTCTTGAAGCAACAAATGTCGAGAAGGCTTTCCAGACAATTCTCGCTGAGATATACCGGATAATTAGTAAGAAGTCGCTTTCTTCAGATGAGCCAGCACCTGCCAACATCAAAGAAGGAAAGACTATTGTAGTTGGGGGATCGGAGTCCCCTATCAAGAAGCCTTGCTGCTCTTCATCATGAGGATGATTGTTACTTATATCTGTTCTCTTTTAGTTTTCCATGCTATCTTTCTTTCTTTCTTTTTTTTTTCCTATCTTGATGGCGGTTGTTGCAACCATTGTCTTTTGTTTTTGTT
The DNA here is from genome assembly GCF_018687715.1 of Carya illinoinensis. Lineage (NCBI taxonomy): Eukaryota > Viridiplantae > Streptophyta > Magnoliopsida > Fagales > Juglandaceae > Carya > Carya illinoinensis. The sequence goes on from NC_056757.1 coordinate 36,820,903, forward strand.
TGTATTTTTATTTTTTGGCTTTGAAAATATATTTTGAACTACGTTTTGTTGTTATCAGGACCGATTCGGATTTCTTAATGGATGCGCTTGATGAGGTGTATTACCGTTTCCAATGGTTTTTTAGTGGATTATACTCTTATTCATGAGGAGGACAGTTTGATTAACTGGACAATTGAGAGCAATTACGATGACTAATCTCAAGAGCACCGAAGTTTTGATTTCTTATAGAAAAATAAGGGTTTCCCTTTCACCATTTTTATGATAACTTGTGAACTAGAATCAGATTTAATTTTCGCTTGTGTAGTGGATCAGCTATCGAAATTCCATTGTTAGAAATTTTTTTTTTTTACCAAACACAAGGATTGAATTAAGCAGCCATATTTCACATAGATTCATACGAGTACAGTCAACAAAGTTTCAATGTCTTAGATATTTATAACAGAAACTAAAATCTACAATGGCCATGCTTATCCACAACAGTTGCTGTTCTGCTGGATTGGCTGCCCCTTCATTTGAACAGTTCCTGTTGACTTGTTTGCAGTTGGTTGGTTGCCCATTCTGTAAAAAAGGAAAAAAGGAAAAAAAAAATTAAGAGAAAAGATAACGACATTGTGTTCAATTTCATTATATAAAGCAATCAGAAAATGGACAAAAATAGAAAAACAGTATTCAGAATGACTCTCCAATCCACAATATATAAATCTAAGAATCATATACAGCTGTGGAAAATATATCACCATAAGATATTTGTAAAGACTGATTCTCTATGACCTCAGTAGCAGTAATTTTATATCGTAAAAAAACTTCTATAATGACTTCCAAAGATCATCCTATTTTAGTAGAGGTCAGGAACTAAAAAGGCAATAACAAGATGGAGGGCACCACCTAACCCAAAAGTAAGAAACAATCAGGAAAGCTATAATATTCCACAGCTTGTGAAAACCTCGCTATTTAACAACAAGAGTTTCACACATCCATGACAACATGTCCTTTCAGGGTTGTTTGTAGTTAATTTCCCAGCCAGATATTTACCAGTATGCTTTAAATTAATATTTTAAAATGGGAGTTAAATAAGAAACAAAGAGGGAGGTTTCATGTTTCTGATTTTGCATTAGCTGGTAAAAATAATAATAAAATCTAGTATAAGGGAAGCAGGAAAAAGTTGATCCTGGTTTTACTTCTTCTTGATCTCGCCAGCCATGGTCAAGAAAGCTTGTTCCACATTGATAGAGTCTTTAGCACTTGTCTCAAGGAAAGGGATCCCAAGCTCATCTGCAAATGCCTGCAGTTCATTTAGCGACAGGGTAGAATGAAGTTAAACCTGACTAAGTAACAAGATATCTTTTTTTTTTTTTTTTGGGGGGGGGGGGGGGGGGGGGGGGGGGGGGGGGGGGTTTGGAAGAGAGAGAGAGAGAAAAGCCCTCGATTTGGCGTGCTCTTTAAACGTAATATATTTTGTTTATTTGCTATCTGCCAATACATTGCATTATGTAGACCAATTTGCAAATAATTTCTAGTTAGAACTCAAATCACAAAGATCGGATTTCAAAACCTATGTAACTGTAAGACCAATACAGTTATTATTTTGTAATGTTTATGGCCAGACGAGTACAACAGGGAAGCTTCAACCTCGAAAGGGAAAAAACTGAGCCATTAATAAGAAATCAATGCGGATGAGTGATAAAAATAAAAGAACATCGAAGAAGAGAATGTGACATATTAAGAGCCCAACATATAAACTGCAAGATGAAATTAAGTTTGTTTGTTGTTTTCAGATCTTCTGAAAAAAATATTTGTACCCTTTCAGCATGCCTGATACATGGAGAATACAGTGTAAAATTCACACACATGATCTGTCACATTGAGGGCAAATCCAAACGACGACATATGACCTATGGGATATGTTTCGTGCATTTTTCTGCAAAATCTCAACTTGCTTATAAATTAACCAAGACTTTCTGTTTGGTAAGCTGAAACAGAGCATAAAACAATGCAGTCGAGACTTTTTTGAAGTAATAATGAATTACAGCAACTATCGTAATCTATACCTTTGCTGTTTGTGTGTCCACAACCTTGTTCTCGACCAAATCACACTTATTCCCAACTAGAAGCTTGCACACACTGTCATTTGCATATCTATCGATTTCATTCAACCACTGCTTGACATTATTGAAACTTTCCATCTCGGTAACATCATAGACAATCTGTTGCAGCCCGTACATGTGAGAATTTGCAGTCAAGTACATAATAACAGTAATTAGAAAGGAAAACTACGTTAACCAAATAAACCATTTCATGCTACTTCTCAAATCAGGATACTGAAGTGCGCCCTAAATGGTGCTAAGTTTGAAACTATTGAAAAATCAAGGCTCACAATATAGCCTCAATTCGACTTCTCTTAAGGTTTACTGTCTTTTAACCGAAAATATTATGGAAAATGTCCAAGTTCACGAAATTCTTTGCTCTAGGGTACTGGAAAAAATGAAAGAGGACTGCCAGTGAAGAGTCAACAAGATGTGCAGAAACAAGCATGATATTAACAGGACATGAGAAACACTAAAAGATGAATGATCACATAGTCAGCAGTCAAAAAAAATATTAATAAACATAGTCCACTCAATTCAACTCAACAAGTCTTAATCCCAACCACTTAGCCATATCTAGGGCCATGTATAAGACATGACAAAGGTTTTTTGCTGGCTGCCTGGCTATCAACCTACCACAACACTCCTCTATCTGGGCTTAGGAAATGACAGAAAAAAAGAGGTCTTGACACTATAATATGACGTAGGTGGAGCCAAAATCAGACGGTCATTTGATAAATATATATATATATATTAATACGAATAGGCATAGCCCAAGTACACAAGGGGTATACAAAAGATAACACATATTTAGGAAAAAGAAATAGAAATAAGAAAATCATGAAAATTGAGGCCATTGAAATCTACATCCTTGGCCCAAAAAAACAAATTTGCACACACATATATATATATATATTTGGAACAAGAGCAAGGAGCACATATGATATTAATGTACAAGATTGAAATGTTCTTTAAAGTGCCAATTACTGTACATCAATGATTCATCAATTATAGTTATCCAACATCTGTGAGCTAAGAAAATCTAATGCTTTCTGTCATGAAACTCATAGCCACCCGGAATGATGAATTGGCAGTCCAACCCATTCTACTATAGAATGAATGTACTGTATATAAAGTATCTTATCCAAGAAGGGAAAAAATGCCTTACAATTATCCCATGTGCTCCACGGTAGTAACTGCTTGTTATAGTCCTGAACCGCTCCTGTCCAGCAGTGTCCCACTAAAAGTACAGGAAAAGAAATATAATAATTATTATGTGGAACGAAGTTTAAGCTCCATAGACACCATAAAATGATGCATGGCTCTGGTTCCGTAATCCTTGAATTACCCTTAACATACAAAAGTCAGCCTACTAGTGAACCAAAGAGGGGAGGTATAATTCTAAAGAAGCTGATTGGTTTTATCCTCGTTGCTCGATCAAGGATAACACATTCATTCACTGACGCAGAACTTACAAAGTAGTCACTGCACCCACAAAAAATGAATTGGTTTCCCCCCTCTCTCTTCTTTTTTTGATAAGTTGGTTTTCCCCTTATCAAGTTGCAGAAATTGTTATCGCTGTACAAATTGGTACACGAGAAAAATTTGAAGAGCGATTGGATTTATAGATTTCTATCAAAATAATTCTGCTTCGCTGCCTAACGATTGAATCAAATCAAAAAAATAACTGTAAAAAGTAATAACAATGATAAAAATTTCAACTCACAATCTGCAGCTTGATTGTCTTCCCATCCAGTTCCACAGTTCTGATTTTCTGTCCATCACAACAAAATTTTTAGTGCTGATCCCTACGCAAAAACAATATGTACACACACTCACAGAAGTAGAGAGAGAGAGAGAGAGAGAGAGAGAGAGAGAGAGGAAAGGGACTTACAAAATCAACTCCGATGGTACTTATGTAGCTGTCAACATAGGAATCGTCCTAAAAATGAACAATATAATTTAAACGTATAATCTTAGGGCAGTAATGATCGTGAAACCAAATACTTTTTTGTTAATTTTCTTCATTTTTGTCCAAATATTTGAAGTTAACCTAAAAAAAGGGGAAAATAATAACTTAAAAAAATATATGGAAAAGGAAAAAATAACAACAGCGTCAACTAACCGCGAATCTGAGGAGCAAACAGGATTTTCCGACGGAGGAGTCCCCGATTAGCAAAAGCTTGAACAAATAATCGCTGAGAAAAAAGAAAAACACAGAGAAAAAAGAACCAGGGAATTAAAATAGTATTTGGAATGCAGGTGGAGCGGGATCGAAGAGAAAGTGTGGGGGGAGAAGGAAAATTGGACATACTAGTCGTTGCTCATGATGATTGTTTGTTGGGTTGGGGATGGAAACGGCAAATGGAAAATTCTCTGGGCTCTCTCTCTCTCTCTCTCTCTCTCTCGAATAACAGCTCCCTGTCTCTTTGACAAAGGGAAGGGTGAATAAATAGATAAGTAATGATTAAGATAGAAACAATGCGAGAAGTGGTTTGGACGTGGTTGCGTGCGTCCAAATTTCTCCAAGCAACTACGGATTACGTTACTACTTTCATCACACGAAGCAATCTATACATGTACGTTATCAAGAATTTAAAAAAAAAAGTACAAAGAAACTTAGGTCAGGTTAATATAAAAAAGATTTCATCTCATTTTATTTTATTATTATAATTTTTTTAAATTTTTATATAAAATAAAATAAATAATTTAATTTTTTTAAATTTAAAAATAATAATATTATTAAAAAATAATATTTTATTTAATTTTTATTTTACCTCAACTTATACAGATGTATATAATATTATAACTATAAAATGATAATTCCGCTTTATCAAAATTCTTTTAATTTAAGTTTTAAATTTTGAATTTTAAAATTTTTATAAGATACATTAGGGTATAGTTATATAAGTAAAATTATAAATATAAATAATATTTTGCTAATATTATTATTTTAATAAAATAAGAAAAAATTAATTTTTATAAAAAAAATAATTAAAAATATGATTATATAAAAAACTATTAAAAAAATTTGTAATCATTGGTAGCCTCCCCTAAACCCGCCACGTGCTCCAATCGAAAACAACCTCCAGTGAACACCTCTGCTGCTGCTTCTTCCTCTCTGCTGCTTCTTCTTCTGTTACATGACTCGTTTGGAAATATGACTAGTGTGCATTTGTACCTATAGTTCAGAAGCGATACGGTAAGGGGATTACGCGGAGACTTTGGCAGATTTTGGCGGAGGAGAGGAAAAGCCAGCGCGAGAGTATGGTTTTCTTGGAGACGAAACAACGTGTTAACTGTTACGTATACTTTACTCTTTAGCCTCTGTGCGCGTGGTATCAGCCTTCCAAATTTCTGTCCTCTTTTTCTTTTCTGCATTATTTTGGGTTTAATCTTCTGATCCGCTTTTTCCTGACAGGACCATTCTTTGAGTATGTTTCTATTATTGGTTTATAGAACGAAAGTATAAATTCTCATTAATTTTAATTATTGTTTTGGAATTTCCTTTTGTGTTCTCCGCGAATCAAGTTCTATATTTTGTGATTTTAGTATTCTCTGGTTTAAGATTGGAATCTGGATTGTTATTTGATCAATTCTCCTATCATTTCTGGTATTGTTATTTTGTGGTTTTTTCTTTAATTATTTTTTGAGTAAAAAAAATTGTAAAGAATTTTCTGGTCTAGACAATAATTTAGGAAATCTGTGGGTGAAATATTTAACTTTGACTCAATTTTGATGTGAAGCACAGCTCGCGATTCCGTAGAAGTAGTTTTTCTGCACCTAGTGGTTTCTTCTTCTGCTAGTGAATTAGGTGAGGGAAAATTTCAAATAGGGGTTCCATTTGTCATCATTTGTTTTCTAAATGAGCCGATCGAAGAAAAGAATGAGAAAGAATATAACTTTAATTTTTGCACTTTGATCAAACAGATTTGCATGTGCCTGGATTTTGAGTACTTCCTGCAGTAGTGCGTTTGCTCATGACATTTTCTTCATTGCAGTTTCCGTCAGTATTGCGACATGGCATCAGAGGGTGGAAAGGTAGCGACTGAGGGTGGGAAAAGCTTTGCTAGGAGGGATCGTCTCCTACAAATTGAGCGCGATGTTCGAGAATGGGGGGAAAAGGAAGATGTTTTTAGGGCCGAATCTCTTAAAAGACCTCCTGAACCAGGTGAGAAGTTCTTTGGAAAGTTCCCCTATCCTTATTGAATGGGTATGTGCATCTTGGACACGCATTCTCAGTTTCAAAGCCAGAATTTGCTGCTGCTTATCATAGAGAGGCGCCAATAAGCTCATGCCTTTTGCTTTCCACTGCACTGGCATGCCCATAAAGCCTCGGCTGATAAACTTGCACGTGAAATCCAACAGTTTGGGGATCCACCAACTTTTCCCCGTGATTTGGACGAGGAAGTAAACACCCCACAAGAAGCTGAGGATGCAAATAGAGGTGCACCACTGGAGACGCTCTTTTATCACCACAGACATGAACCCATTTTATGGGGAAGATTGTCAAAGATGTCAGATTCACCATATATTCTGCCATACATGGCCAGCCATGTGCAGCCCATGATAGGGGGCAACTGGTGAAGGAGTTCTGCCTCAAGAACACACTCATCAAGATGGAGGTGGTGTCGCCTTTACCCTCTAAATTAGGAGTGTCGGAGGGGAAAAGAGTTTTCTTGGTGGCTGCAACCTTGAGACCAGAGACTATGTGTCGGCAAACAAATGCATGGGTATTGCCTGATGGGAATTATGGAGCCTTTGAAATTAATGAAACAGAAGTCTTTATTCTCACACGAATAGCTGCCCTTAACCTTGCATAGAACTATTCTAGAATCTCAGAGAAACCTGCATGCTTGGTTGAGTTGACTGGTTATGATTTGATTGGTCTCCCATTAAGGTCCCCTCTTTCGTTCAATCAGATCATACATGCCATTCCCATGTTTACCATACTGACAGACAAAGGTACTGGGATTGTCACTAGTGTACCTAGTGACGCTTCTGGCATGATTTAAAATCAAAACCACCTCTTAGGGCAAAGTATGGTGTGAAGGGTGAATGGGTATTGCCCTTTGAGATTATTCCCATCATCAAAATTCCGCAAGTTGGGCATAGGGCTGCAGAAAAGGTTTGCATGGATACAAAAATCAAAAGCCAGAATGACAAGGAGAAGCTTGCAGAAGCCAAGAAGTTGACATACCTGAAAGGATTTACAGAGGGCACAATGCTTGTTGGTGAGTTTGAAGGGAGGAGAGTCCAGGAAGCAAAGCCATTGGTCAGGAATAAGCTTTTAGAGTGCACCTTGCAATTATCTGTAGTGAACCTGAGAAGCGAGTGGTTTCAAGGTCTGGTGACGAATGTATTGTGGCACTTACGGATCAATGGTACATCACATATGGGGAACCAGAATGGAAGAAATTGGCAGAGGCGTGTCTGTCCACCATGAATCTATTTTGTGATGAGACACGTCATGGCTTTGAGCATGAGTAAATCTATAAAGCCTCCCATTTTATTCCTTACACCGCACTCTTGTGCTGACATGGCTTTTTTTTTTTTTTTTTTTTGTCTGTGTAAAAAGTAAAAAACTGAGACGACATTCCTCCTTCCTGATCAGTCTGTCAATCACCAAAAAATCAAAAGAATTTAACCAAATTACAGTCTAGTCTCCCAAGTTTAGCTCAAGATCCCTATTATCTACTATCAAATTAAATCACTTTCTAGATCATGGAAAAGGAGGAGAAGAGTTCTAAGGTTGAAGAAAGCATGGATGAGAATGAAGAAACAGAAGCAATAGAGCTTCTTTTCTTCCAAGTTTCTGAATGTTACGTGTATATAGTAAATAAAAATCTCAACAGCATTTTTATTGTGCATTGAGTTTTCTGGAACCTTTTCTTTTGTTTTTTTAAAACTTTTTCTGTTTGAATTTCATTAAAACCTTCAAAATTTATTGAGGTTGCTGAATTTGTGTTGTAGTGTTGTTAATAGGTTTCTTTGCGATCAATAGCATTTTTATAATTTATTGACTTTTACGTCGTTTTTGTTGTGTATTTTCATTTGTGGGTTACTTTGCGGCTGTACCCAAGTTTGTGTAGATAAAATCCTTCAGTTCTATAAGACAATTAATTTAATGGAAGTTTCTATTCAAGTTTTGATATGCATGGTTTTGAAGTTGTTCCTTGTGTTAAACTTATTCTTGAGTAGTTTTTTTTTTACCTTTCAAGGAAAACTGCCGCTTCCTACAGGTTTTTCTAAACTTGTTAAAATAAGATGCCTGATATTAATTGAGATTGTTGACATATGGACATTTCTACCCTGTTTTTTTTTTTACAGATTCGTGCGCAAGGAGGACGAAGAATGCGGGGGGGAGTACGGGAGGATGGGGGGAGATTTGAATAGAAAGAAAAAAAATCGTTTTTTACTTACAAAAAAAAAGGGCCATGCCAGCACAAGTGTGGTGTAGGAATAGAAGGGTAGGATGTATAGATTGACTCTTTGAGCACACTTTGGCTGATTGAATCAGTGGGCTTGTTCACGATCTTTTGGCCTTGGGACTCACATCCCCTGGGATTAACAATATATTGTTGAATCGTTGTCTGATTCCACTATCTACATTTATTACATATACACCATTGCCCACCTGTTGCAGAATGAAGACATATATGGATCCAGTTTATCTCCCGTAAAGCCTGAAAAAATGACCGATGAAGTCTGGGATTTTGTTTTCTGTGGCGGCTCATATCCAAAATCATCCGATATCTCTTCATCTATTCTTGATTAGATGAATCAGGAGTTTGAATATTGGTACCCATTTGATCTTCAGGTGTCAGGTAAGGATTCCATCCAGAATCATCCGACCTTCTCCATCTACAACCACACAGTAATCACGTCCAAGAATCACTGGCCTTGTGGGTTTAGATGCAATGGGCATATTATGCTCAATTCTGAGAAGATGTCAAAGTCTACAGGGATTTTCAGGACATTGAGTCAGGAAATGGAGGAACTTTCTGCTAATGCCACACGATTCTCTTTGGCTGATGCTGGTGATAGTGTTGATGACGCAAATTTTGTATTTGAGACTGCCAATGCTGCCATCCTGAGACTTACTAAAGAGATTTCATGGATGGAAGAAGTTTTGGCATGGGAGTCTTCTTTGGGAGCAGCCCCCCCCCCCCCCCCCCCCCCCCCCAAGCAACTTTTGCTGATACAAATGAGATTAACATTGCTGTCAAAATGACAGAGCAGCATTACCAGGATTACATGTTTCGAGAAGCTCTCAAGACTAGATTACATGTGACAGACTCATGCTTTTACTCCAGATGGGGAGATACTGGAGGCAGAGGAATAGTTCTGTTGGTCAGGATGCAAATTTCAAGCAAACCCAAAAGTTTTGTATGCCTTTCTTGACGTTCAAGAAGGACGAGGCAGTTGCACTTGGGGCTTCCACTTTGGATTTGAGGCTACCATTTAGAGAGATTGAGGTCCTCCAGGAGAACATGGACTTGATTAATAGGCAAATTGGTCTTGAAGAGGTAGAGATTTTGACTGCAACGGGCCCCATTGCTCTTAGTAAAGCTGGCCCTCTTGTTTCACTCCTAAACCAGAACCCTTCATCCCCTGGAAATCCTACTGCCATCTTCTTGCCTAGGTAAAAACTTTTGTGCATTTTAGTGAAAATTTAGTTAAGTTAGCTGCATCCCTTAGAAGGAAGTTATATTTCAATTTTCAATCTTGACGTGAAATGAAATGGTGCCTACTTGTCGTTTGTATTCCTTTTATCAGTTTCTTTTTCCTTTCAGCTGTCACTACTATTACTTTTATTGTTGACAATCTGTCCCTTTAAAAGTTCCAAACTGTCCTTTTTAGGCAGGCATGCCTGATTGATTCATTTATGCAGATATGAAAATTCTCTAGCACATGTCTAAGGCATTGTAGACCATCAGCATACTTGGTCATAAAAAGGTCATACTCATTATGTTCTGGTTATTATTTTCCTCACTTCTTCGGTGTGTTAAAAAGGTCATACGAAACACTTGCTGGAGATGTGAACAGACTAATTTGATTTTCTGTTTTTGGGCTGTGGATGAAATGGCTTTGTTTGTCAACCCTGCGTATGTAACATTAAGATACTACAGTCAAGTGTGAATCTTGTTCTTGACTGTAGTAACATGTATTTGGTGATCCTAGAAACGATCCTCTCTCTCTCACAAAGAGAAAGAACAAAAATAAAAACAGAAACCAATTGGATTAGCAAGAAGTGGGCATGAATCAAAGCAATTAGATACTCTGAAAACACCCAAGTTTCATGTATACTTGTTGATAATTTGATATTTTCCCCCGTACCTGGCTTCCCAAAAAATTTGTTCTCTTGTGCACAATCATGATGCATTTCCGACGTGTCTTTCACTTTCTGATCCCATAAGGTTAAAGATCCGTTCTGAATACGAGAAACAGAGAAGGCTTAACAATTCAGATAACGTACTTTTCAACAGAAGGTAATGTATTTTGATTTTGGGCATATAACCTTAGTTCTATAAAGTAAAAATTAAAACCAGCAACCTGATTAACTGAATGCCTACCTCACTCTTAAACAATATCTCTCCATTTCATGCCTTGTTCAAACACATACCAGATTATTCATTCTTACGAGTATTCGATTCTGCTTGTTGGTCTAATTTGAGGACTTACAACAAGCATAAAATGGATCTACGTTCCCACCTATGTGTCTTTGTTGGCTATACTCCTGACCACAAATCCTACAATTGTCTACATGTTCCCTCTGGTAGTGTATATATCTCTCGGACGTCAGATTTGATCAAACAAATTTCTCATTAGCTTCCCGGGCATTATCCTCTAACTCTAGGCCATCCACTCAGCCCAATATTTCTAAGTCCACCCTATTGCCTTGGGTCCCTTTTAATTCCCCACAACATTCTGCCTCCCCCACGGCCTCATCTACCCAGCCCACGTATTCCACAGATATTAGGCCCACTCTTACTCCCTTACAGCCCATGAATCTCCCTCATACCCCAACCCACCACACTTCCTCTCCTACCCGATCCATACAATCTCCTTCTCTAGTGAATTGCTCCTCTGCTTCTTCTTCTTCTTCAATCTCCTCTCCTAACCCCAACTCTACCTTCTCTCCGCAGTCCATTGGCTCCCCAACTGAACCTTCACCTACTTCCATCCCCACTCCTCACGAAATAATCACCCGATCCAAAACCAACACCTATTGTCCTCTTGTCCGTTCAGACGAAACCATTCCCTGGCCAAAACCCAAATCTACCTCCTTCACTATCTCCGAATCCTCATCCATTCCAGAAGAACTCACATGCTATACTGAGGCAACCAAATACTCTAAATGGCGTGATGCAATGGCCATCTAATTTCATGCGCTCATATAGACCCGAACCTGGGATTTGGTACTACCCTCTCCTCACTTAAATATTCTTGGTTCTAAGTGGGTTCTCAAGATCAAAAGGAAGGCTAATGGCACCTTAGAGCGATGAAAAAGCTTGTCTTGTGGCTAAAGGGTTTCATCAGCAACCTGGTCTTGATTACTCAGAGACTTTTAGTTTCGTTGTTAAACTTGTCACGATAAGGCTCCTTCTGTCCATTGTTGTGACCCGCAATTGGCCTCTTCATCAACTTGATATACAAAATGCCTTCTTATACGACGACTTGGAGGAGGATGTATATATGCATCTACCTGTTGGGTTCGTAAATCTTGACTTCCAGCACCACGTCTGTAACCTACGCAAGTCCATTTACAGTTTGAAACAAGCCCCTTGGGCTTGGTTCTCTAAACTGAGCTCCAAGTTGCTTTCCTTAGGTTTTCTTGCTTCAGTTTCAGATTCATCATTGTTTATTCTATCTAATAGTTCTAATTCCATTTATATTCTAATTTATGTTGATGATATTGTGACTGCTTCTAACATTTCATTGATTCATGATTTTATTAAGTCACTTCGTGGTGACTTCCCTGTCAAAGACCTTGGCGTATTACATGTTTTTTTGGGTGTTGAGATTTCTCGTATGTCCTTTAGTCTATTCATGTCCCAAAGTCACTACATTTCTAATTTGTTACATAAGACCAACATGCACAACTCTAAGCCAGTGTCTACCCTTATGTGTGCCAATGTCAAACTCTCGGCTCTTGATGGACCTTTCTTTGAAAATCCTTAGCTTTATAGGAGTGTAGTAAGGAGTCTTCAGTGTAACAGCCCGCTAGAAATTCAATTGTGGAATTTCTATTGACTTTAGGAATCTCGTGAAGATTCTATAAGTTTTCACAAATCCATTAATCATATAGGTTTTAGTCTAACCACATAGTTAATGTTATTATTTACTATAGTATCCGAAGTGTGTTTTTTTTATTATTGGAGATAGTTAGAAGTGTCAAAATGTATTATGGTTTGTGCCATTAGACTCGGAGGGTTATTTAAGGTCTTATGGCGTAATAACACTTTTTCATATTTTTGGACAAAACGTCTGTTCAAAACTGTAGATATTATTGGATAAAAAGAAATATCTTGAGGTAATTTTCATGAATATTATTGGGTAAAAATATTTTGAGTTGATTTTATAGATATTATTAGATAAAAATATCTTAAGTTGATTTTTTGTAGATACTATTGGATAGAATATTATGAGATAATCTTTTATAGATATTTTGGGTAGGAGAAAAACTACACTCAACTCTCAACTCCAGCCACATCTCTTCCATATCTCATCCATAAGTATCTCCAGCCACCTCTCCCCACGAAATTATCTTCATTTACACTTTCCATCGAAAGAATATCAAACACTCTCTCTCGGACAGCTTTTAGGAGGTCTTTTGCATACCCATTTCGAAACTTTTGTAAGTATTTTATCATAAAGTCTCCTTCATATAAGTTGTTCCTTTTTTAGTCTAGTTTACATGGATATCTTATTTGCACCATTTGAAGATCATTTGGTCAGTCAAATATTGTGTAAACTATAGAAAGGTCATTCTGGGAGATAAACTGGAGAATATGTTATAGTTTGGAGTTTTTGACCAAGCTAATGGATAGATATTGGTCCGAAATTTTTATGGAGTATTGTTAACATGTATATATGACTATTGGTTGAGGATTTTTGCATGATTAAAGGTTTTGATGAAATATTTTCTTAGATTTAGAAACTTAGAAATTGGAAGAGGAAAAACAGTTTCTGTTTTGAGAAAGTTTAACTCTTTGGTGGTCTAAACCTATTCTAATGACTTTGATAATTTTATTGGAGGATCCTAAACATCTTATATACATGTTATATTATTATTTGAAGATATTTGATGTTAGTTTCAAAGATATGAAATTTTATACAAAGAGATATTCAGATAAGCCAAAGTGTGGATATTCTTGGTTAAATTTATGTTTTGGTTAATTTCTAACCATGTGATCTTGAATTAGAAGCTTATATATGTTTTAGGACATCTTTTTAAACCACGTAATGGTTTGGTTTGAATATCATATATTTATAAGTCATAGATCAAAAGATTTATCAAAACTAGTTGAGGAAAAAGTTTCTGTTTTTGGACTAAGTGTAAAACCAAAAACTCCAAATGTTATTTTGTGATTTTGGTGACTTTAGTTTGATGATTTAAAGCATGGTTGATATTAGGATGATATTATGAATATGTTAGAGTAAGATTTGATTTTTGAAATTTTTGGAGATGTTTTGATTTAAGGTCAAAACTTGTGATTCAAGTGCTTGGATTTTTTTACAAAAAAGTTTGGTGTTGATTATTAGCTTTTTCTAAATGGATGTTTTAAGTATGGTTTTGAACTTAGGATTGGAAGATATTTGTTGCAAAATTTTGGTTTAAGCATGTGTTTTGAAGTTGGAAGGAATTGCAATAAAAATAAAGGAAAATGACCTATGGATGTTTCGGCCATAGTGTGTTCTTCATAGTTGTGTTTTGTTTTAATTTTTTCTGAATTGATATTTAAGTTTAGGACAAAATTTACATGAGGAATGTAAATTTTGGAAACTTTTGGAGTTAGTATGCAAAATCCTTAAGTTATGGGTAAAACGGTCATTTTCCCACATGTAGAGAGTAAAATGAAAATTTTACTCTTTAAGTTAGTATTTTCCATATTTCAAATTATTAGTGATTTAGTTCTAACTTTTAGAATCATTAATTACAGTTTCTCGTGATCGCACTTGAAGTTTTATAAGAAACGCGGAGATCGAGGTAAGTTAGTTTTTAACTTACTAGCAGTCTACTGTGTATGTGTGCTAAGTAAAGGAACTACAGTGTATATATGTATGTTATCATATATGTCATGTCATACCAAGTTATCACGTAATTGTCTATTATACAGAATTTATTCTGTCATCAATTTTTATCTGTTACATAATATATTCTGTCATGTATTACTGTACATTACAAGTATGTCATGTTAAATATGTTGTCTATTATATGTTATGCCATGTTACGAAATGTTTCTATTTCAAGTTATGTTCAAATCACGTTATGTTACGTCAGGGCTCCAGTCCTTTCGTTTTCCAATCACGTTTCATCTTGAGTACATTCAGTTTGTGTAGAATACATGGGGCCACAACAACTGTGGAGTATGTATTTACACGTAGAATACATGGGGCAACAACAACTGTGGAGTATGTATTTACACGTAGAATACATGGGGCCACAACAACTGTGGAGTATGTATTTACACGTAGAATACATGGGGCCACAACAACTGTGGAGTATGTATTTTTCATGTTAAGTCAAGTTTGTGTAGAATACATGGGGTCACAACAACTGTGGAGTATGTATTTTTTATGTTAAGTTAAGTTTCAGATCAAGTTCATGTCAAGTCAAGTTCAGTTCATGTTTCAATTTAAGTTATGTCAATTATGCTATGTTGTACGCCAAGTTATGCTTTAATTACTTATGAATTTGATTATGCATTTATGCTTTTACTGTCATGCATGCATCATTAGCTTGTGTGGAAGTTTTTTTGTTAATTTACTGAGATTTGTAATCAAATCTCACTTTGATAGTCTCAACTACCATTCCCCCCGAATGGTAGATCTTGTTACAGGACCTGAAGGAGAATCAGGAACTGATCAACTAGACACAGTTGACTAAGCGACGGTGCGGCGTCAATGTTAATATAGTAGTTAACATAAATTACTACTTGTACAATGGAGTTGCATCTTTAGTACTTTTTGGATCATAACCATTTTGGACTAGTGTTGTGATCTATTCAATGGGTTTTTATGTATGAAGTATGTTTTAAGCATTTGAGATATTTTCAATTTGGTGCATAGTATTGCTAAAAAAAAAATTATCCGCTGCGAATATTGCATAATGTTAGATGCATGTTAGGAACATTGCATCTTATATGTCATGAACGGGGGCAGGTAACCTTGTGTTGCATGTCGTGACGCTTCAAATGTCCGTCCGATCCCAAACGGAATTTAGGGGCGTCACATTCAGTATTTTTCCTTTACTCGACTTGACCTATCATTCGCAGTCAACAAAGTGTGTCAATTTATGCACTACCCTTGTGCCTCTCATTGGCAAGCTGTCAAGCGTATTTTGCGCTACCTTCGTTTTACACCTAATTTTGGCCTCTATTTTTCATTGTCTTCTTCCTTCAAACTTATTGCTTTCTCGGATGCTAACTGGGCGGGGTGTCCAAATGACTGCAAATCCACTAGTGGTTTTTGCGTATATTTTGGCTCACACTTTATTTCTTAGGGTTTTAAAAAGTAGCCCACTATTGCTCGTTCTTCAATAGAAGCTGCGTACAAGGTTGTGGCTAACACCACCTATGAAATTCTTTGGATTCAGTCACTGTTAAAAAGAATTAACCATTTCTTTAATTGATCCACCAACCTTATGGTGTGACAATTTAGGTGCCACTTATTTGTCAATAAATCCTGTGTTACATTCAAGAACTAAACATGTTGAGCTTGACTTCCATTTTGTAAGTAAAAGAGTTGCAACTAAGACACTCAGAGTTGCATTTGCTTCAAGCAAGGATCAAGTGGCTGACATCCTCACCAAGCCACTATCTCCAAATCGATTCAACTTGCTTCGCTCATCCTTGACTAACTTCCTTGTGCCACTTGAATCGAGAGGGACTATTGAAGCATCAGACTCTTCAGAATTAAAAAAAGGCTATGCCCACACCACGTCAACACACAAAGTTGCCTTTGGACAGAAATAACAAATTCTCAATCACAGAATACTCTGGAATTGTTATGCACAACAAAAAATTGATGAAGTGTACAATGGAGATTTAATCTTGTAATTGTTTGTTATAATTTGGGTATGTACTGTTGGCTAATAATAGCTCACTTTATGAGCATCATTATATGAAGGAAAGAATATATACAAAATATTCTACAAAATATAATAAATAATTTAATTTTTTCAAATCTCAATACAAAATTAATATTAAAAAATTATATTATACTAACATTTTATTCATTACTATTTAAAACATCACATCTCATCTCATATGTATAACCAAACGAGGCATAAAAGTTTTTATCTTCTCCTTGACGTTCTGTTGAGCACATTCCGTGTCTTCTTCTTTATTTCATTGGGTACTCACCTTCGTGGCGGGACTGAAGGTTTTGAATCGTATAAGTGTTAGCATTTGTGATGCGTGTTGATGTTATTGCTTACGAGGGAGGGGGAAAATAAAAGAAAGAAAGGAAGTGGAAAAAATTAACTAAAATATTGAAGACGGAAAGCTAGTAAATTTTCTATATATGCTAGAAACTAGATTTTGGTGCATGCCCCTTGAGAATCATGTACCCCCATCTTCTCTTATTGTGGCTTCACAAATTTTAATAAAATGATGAAAGTGGACATGATCAGGACCCAAAAAAAAGACGAGAGAATAGAAGTGTATATATCCGAAAGGTTTTCCATAGTTCGACCCGATTGCATAGGAAACCCGTCTCTTCCAATTTGTGCTTGAAACATATTCGATCTGCCAAAAAAGGATACTCAAATGTCCGGAAATGGGACCAACAATATGGCACATGTAAATAACACACGGGGAAGGATTATTCTGGGCAAAACGGCCTCTCCAAGCCATCTCTGTGGCTGGGAATAGAGAAGTGCCTTAACCTGCCTACTTGTTTCCTCATGTACCCATCGCAGAGAAATGCCTTGGAGAACTTATCCTCCACCTCCCTATTCACATCATGCACAATCACATCAGTTTGATCCCCATCCACCCTATTCCTCGCCATCATCCCGGCTGTATATATAGCAGCCATCCTACCCGGAGCCTCGTCATAATAACCTGTGGGTGCATCAACCATAATCAGATCCCATTTTGTTTCATAAACTTCAGTAGGCAAACCTTTCAGGGCGAGTTGACAGATTGAGTATCTTGGATCCCCAAGTGCTGTGCACTCAGGTCCCTTGCCAACATCGATGAGATGATTCGCCTGGTTCGCCTTGCTATCGTACGTCATATGATACGACTCCAGCGTGGGAAACCGGCGTCTGATTTGCTGTATCCACGCCTCGTCTTCCTCGATGAAAATTGTACGGCCACCATAGTTGAGTTCTGCCCACATTAGGCTATCATGGCCTAGGCCAAAGACTAAGAAATTGCATGGTGATTTATTTTCTAAAATTCTTGCTGTCACTGAGATCTCTTTGAATGTTTGTTGCGGGGTGATGGTTGAGGTTGAGTAGTGAATGAGTACTTGGGCTAGGGTGGGTGGGATCTTGGTGCAAGTTGAGCACCCTGTTGCCGTTGCATATTTGGTAACACGACTTGAAACATTAGAAATGAAATTTGATGAAATGAGGGACTCGCTTTGGTTGGAAGTTGGGAAACCTGATCTTAGCAGAAAGAAGAGGAAGAAAGCAATAAATACACCGAGAAGCAGGAACTTAAGGTTGGCGAATGGATGGGATTTAGGCCTCATTTTTATTTATGGTTGTTTTAAATGATAAGGTGGGGAGAGAGATAGAAGGAGAAACTAAGAACTTGTGTTTGCTGTATCTGATTTTGGAAGTGGAGGAAAGGATAGGCTATGGAGCTCTGGGGACTAGCGCTGGCTGCGGAATGAACATTGAACATGGAGTTGTATTTCAATTTTGAGTAGGAGGAAGATCGTGGAGGTTGAAATGAGGAGGAGAGAGGCGAAGGTAGTGCGATTATACGTACTGTGATGCTTGGGCATGAAGGGAATTAGGAGCAATATTAATCGATGAAGACAAGAGAGCTGCTTAAAATTCTGCATGAAGCAAAACTGTGGTTGGTAAATCAGCAAGTTAGGTGGATCGATCGAGTTCGATCTGCTTACGGTTCTTTATCTGCAATTTGTTGGTTAATCAATTGCTCAGTTCTGTTTAAATTTGGAGAAGCCTGCGTAGACATTAACTCAGGCTTATGTATTCAATATTGTTATATATGACATGATCATGTTCTGGCGAAGCTTATATATATATATATATATATGCAGAAACGAGCAGCTTGGATGGCCATCAAGTTAAGGCAACGTCCATGATTTTTCAAGTAAGACAGCATGCATCCTGTCTTGGATCGAGTACATATATATATATATAAATATATATATATATATATATATATATATATATATATCACCGTCCCTTTTTTTAGTTCCCTTAATTTTCCATTTCCTACGCGCGAGAAATAGTTAATAGTACATGAATTCATCAGAGAAAAAAATATAAAAACTCTGATTTATGTGTGGTAATTACTACAACTGAAAAGTGAAGCATCTCTTATAATTAGTATTACATGCGCGCGCACGTACGTACATACATACATACACACACATATATATATATACTAGGTCAAAGTAACGTGCAGAGCACGTTTGTCTAGTTGAATTAAACAGTTATTTTACAAAAGTAATATGTTTTTTTATAAAACTTGTAAAAATAGTTGATGGCATATATAGCTTAGAAGACATTGCTTCAATTTTTATACAAGTAATATAGTTAGTAGAATATTACAAATGAACTTTAACTAACAAATTAATTACCATGATCAGTATTTTAATTCTTGCCAGCACACGTGCAGCAAGAATTTATTGGAAAACCATTAGAGAAAATATACAATTTCTAACATGCCTGTGATATCCTACATTTTTATGTGTTTTAATTAAATAATTATTTTATTTATTAGTAATATTGGTTCTCTTGTTTTAAATTTAACGTGATTTTCGACGTATTCTTTTACGATTACTAAGTTATAAAATTTATTTTGACGTACTTTCTTGATATTAATTATTGTTTAGTATTTAAATTGCTCTATGTTTTAATTTATTTCATTGTTGGGTTTTTTTTTCTACTTTTTTTGTTTTTTTATTTTATTGGATCTGTATTTTTCAGATAGGGCCCATTTTTAGTGGGTTTTCTCTGTTTTGGGCCAAGTCCTTTCGGCTTTATGTAGCCCAGCCCGTGGGCTTTTTTTCAGCCCAGCCCTCTCTACATAAAACGGCACCGTTTTGGCCATCCCTCAGGGTTTTTCTTCTCCTGCACGCCGCTACCTTCCTTCTTCTTCCTCTTCTCGATTTCGTTTGTTTTCAAGCATGCTGGAGGGCTTTCTCTCCCATTATCTCCTTCTCTTCTTCTTACTCTTGCACCGACAGTATCCCACAGATGGCTTAATTTTTTTTCTTACTCTCCTCCTTTCCCTCTCCTTGCCCAGAAACCAAACCAATAAAAAAGAATATATTTTCAAAACAGAGTCCTTAAAGCTACGAGGGAAATTTTATATTTAGGATCAAGAATATATTTTTAAAGACTTCACGCAACAGGGTTGAATTTTTTATTAACAATAGGTGGGTTTCAAGAACAGAGCATGATCTATACCAAGTGGGTTTATGTAGAAAAAACTGTCGGTGAGTATAAACAAAGAAAAAGAACACTGAATCGCATACATAATCCAACCAAGCTCAATTTGTTTTTTACCTTTTGTATATAATCTATCATGTAAAAGAACACTAAATCGCATACATAATTTACCATGAAAAAACTAAACAAAGAAAAAGAACACTGAATCGCGTACAAATACAAACTGTCAATGAGTACATAATCCAGCCAAGCTCAATTTTTTTTACCTTTTGCTCACAAACTGAATCACATCGGAGTGAATACATAGAGAAGCTGTCGATGAGAGTCCAGCCAAGCTCAATACATAGAAAAGTTGTAATTCCCAGTATGAACCTCCAAATGCACAGACGAGAGAACAAAATGAAAGAAAAGTATCGCACGCTAATATCGACCCCGACAAATTTACAAGATAAACAGCGTTAAGTAAAACAATAAAATAAACGAAAAAACAAGAATTTCTGTTAGTGGCCGTTAGATAGCCACTTTATATATATAAAGATATATATATATATAATGAGCTGCAAGCAATATTTAGAGCTAGGGCTTATTTAAGTACGTCGTCCTTAACATTATCTCGATCCTCAAGGTTTCCTGGCTAGTCCTGCATGGAGGTATCAATGGTCCAGATCAGTATATAGTGGATTGTGTTCTTGTTGGAAATGTAACCCCGAACCACATGAAGCCATTCAAGAGAATTAAACCTAGCTAGAATTAAAAAACAATTTCTTGCTTGGCTAGCAAGGCATGCATGCAGACATGATTATTATTTGTGTGCAATTAATATCCCGTATTTACTATTTAGTCCAGTTACACCGACATAATCCATACGCAGACGGCAGACGGCAGACGGTCAGTGAACGTACGGCCCACAGATGGTGCCATTTTCTTTGAATTCTAGTGATCAAACAAATGATCAAGAACCGAACTATATCTAGAAGCTAGCTAGATAGAAGATAAACTGGATTAAATTAGCATCAGTGGTCCCAGTGGACGTAGTTATGGGACCAGTACTGATGCTAATTTTCAGAGGCTAATTCACCGTCAATAATATCATCGGTCGATATATCCATTGAGGTTAATTATTATTATATTGGAGTATGCATATATATATATATATATATATATAATATGCATGAACTCGAGTATTAATTGGACACCACCACCACTACTACTAGTCCGGTTTATTCACTGCAATTTAACGCTCAAGGACTACACCGCCTCCTCCGTCAAACCTCGTCTTGGATCGCAACTCCCTCCCATTAATTAATTAATTAATTGTTTATCAATAATAATTAGCGTAGCTCACCTGTATTCTGATTAGATCCTGATCCCTATTCACATCTTAATATATATATATATATATACTGAGTGAAGATCCAAATACAGTCGGCTGCATTGACTGGCCATCATGGGATTAAATATTTTTAGTGCTGCGCAGCTAGTTCTTTTAATTTTTATATATATATATATATATATGTGGAAGCCAGATTTTCGTGATGTGTCATGTCGGATAACTTAACGAGACTCTGACGGACAGTTGTAACTGAAAAAATAAAAAATTCAGAGAATCATCAAATCATAATATTAAAAAGAAAAAAAAAACAATTGGTAATTAATCGGGTATTGTCTTTGTATTAACATAAGATAAGACAGACACATGGGAAATAGGGTTCATTCATATATCCAAAAGAAAAATGCTCGCACATTATCGAAATAAACGCCGTCACGAAAACTGCCACGTAGGTTCGAATCAAACGAGGTCCCTAAGTTCCGAACCTACAGGCTCGGAGATACACAGCTGGAGACAGCCTGTTACCAACAAAGTCCCACTCACACCTCTATTCCCCCTAACTACGTTCGCTCTCCCTCTCCCTCTCCCTCTCCCTCTGCTCTCTCTCCCTCTATGTGCGAATAGGGCTTCTCTGATCTCGTTTTGCGATACTTAGTTTATGCGGTTCGAGTTCCTCAGATCAGGATTCTGCCCGCTGTTTGCTCCCCATTGATCTAGGTTTTGCTCATTCCGGTACTGTTTCTAGATTCCAATTCTTTAATTGAGGTTTCTTTCAATATTGTAATCGATGCGTAGCATGCTTTGTTATATGCTTTCTAATGGGTTTCTTGCTGATTTTGTAGCTTACGTGGTTGTCATGCTGACGTATATGAGTTATTTATTTATTTATTATATATCTTAGTTTTGTTTGCTGTCTAAAATGCCTAGATTTGAGTCTGTGGTTTTTGTTTTTATGATGGATGTACTTACGATCTGTTTTGTTACTATGAAGCGGCGGAAAATAGGATGAAATGACGTTAGCTATTTAAGTTTTTCTTACCTTTTTTTTAAAGGCTATTTAATTTTTTCTTTTGGTTTGAAAAAGATGTGATTTTTCTTGGTTTGTATCAGTCAAAAATGTTATTTTTCCATAAAGATGTAGGGGCTGGTTGCAGTCTTGAGAGAAGTTATCCGGAAGTTTATTTCTCTTCCGGACGGCATTTTTAGAAACGTCATTTCCGAAAAGTTTTCATTTGCATGAATTTTACCCAGCCCAACTGTAAAGTTTGTGGAACTGTTAAAAAATGAACTGAAATAGTAATTGAAAAAGTGTTTTACTTTCCCGCATTAGGATAACTATGGACCAGGGCCTTCAGTTTGTAGGGTCTTATTTTGTTGACACAGAGTTCAAGATATATCAAAATTGACGTTATAGGCCATTTGATTTCAATAATATTGTGTAATGGAGGACAAAGTTCAGGTTCCATAGAATCGAGTAGTAATAGAAGGCATTTAGATGAGTGTATTAAAGGTTGATTTTTTATATGATGTTCAGTACACCGTGCTGGGACCAGTTGTTTCTTATCATGCAAAGTTTTGCATTGAACTTGTGCTCTCTTGATAATTTGTTTGGGTAACTAGTAAGTAACGTCGATGCAATGATGTTTTGAAATTCTGTTTTTCACTCGAATCAAGTAGGTTTGGCTGAGATTCTTAATGAAGTAACATTGGTAATTTTGATATTTGGAGGAATCTATACTTCAAACACATGTAAAATCTATTTTCTCATTTTTTTTTTTTTTGTGAACTACAGGAACGTTTAAAACCAACAGTTGCGGAAGAGTGACTATTTTCTGGGCTTGTTTTATTTTTTTCTTGTTTCTGTTTGCTCTCCTATCAATTTATATAAGTTGCATAATTTTATTAAGCCAAACTGGCTATACGGGTGAGGGAAAGTTAGATCTTTTGATTGAAGACTGAAGATCTTGTTATGCTTTTTACGTGGCGTGGAATTCCTTTGTTCTTGCTCTCTGAATTTTTTTCATTCTCATAGTTAGTTGATGTTTTGTCTCGACGACAGATTATTTGTTTTATCTGGCATAAAATTTTTTTGGCAACCTGAGACGTACTACCCTTTTCATTTTCTTTGTTGGCTCATGGTTTATTTTTTATATATTGTAGGTATTTTGATTGGATGATCAACTATAGAGCCCAGAAAAGGCTGTTGACATATTGATATATGATTTTGTTTCTCATATATATGAACTCAGGGTAGGTGCCGCCTGGGTGCCGTTGGCAAGGTTGCTGAACCATCATACTGAGTAATTGATTGTTTATAGTTAATTTGAGGTCAATGAGCATCCTCTGGTATTACTTTGGAAGCTATTTCTATTATTCTCCTTAATTCTGGGAAGGAAGAGTACACTCTACTAGAGGAATATTTTGTATCCATGCTGGCTGAGAGCATGCGTGGAATCTGTGCTTCGGGTAATGCCCCTGACGAGATTTTCTGCCGATGCATTCGGTGTGGTGACAATTTGTCTAGTTTCAGTCTTAATTGTACTTGGTTTGCTATGCATTATTTACTCGGTCTACTTCCGGTCTCGAATTCGTAGCTCAGGTTGTATTCAACTCAGTTACTTTAGTGGTCCTTGGATCATCCGGATTACGTTCATCTTGTTTGCAATTTGGTGGGGTTTTGGTGAGGTGATACGGCTAAGTTTGTTGAGACGTGCTCTTAACTTGAAATGGCAGGAAACTGTTTGCAAAGGCTACATCGTGTCAAATCTGGGGTTTGCAGAACCTTGCCTCTTTCTCACCCTCGTGTTTCTCCTGCGAGCGCCCTTGCAGAAGACACAGTTGAGAATTCTAAGCGGAAGATGGAATGGGAAAACAGCAGGTTATGTTCTTCTATGCTGCCTTCCTATGTTCACACTTCAGCTCTTTGTTATTTTAATTGGACCCCAGTTAAACAAGGATAAGAGTTACCTGAGAAAGCTGCCCCATTATTTTTTGAGTACGGCTGCCGATTCTGGGACGGGAAGAACTGATGATATGGCCCTCTGCACTTACCCCTTACTGAGTACCATATTCCTAGGGATTTTTGCCATGATCCTCACTGCCTACTTGTTTTGGCTTGGAAGTCGGATATTGAAATTGGTCATCAATAAGAGTTTGCAGAAGAGAGTTTACACATTGTTATTCTCCGTTTCAAGTTTCCTACCATTGAGGGTTCTTTTCCTTGGTTTATCTGTTTTGTCTAAACCAGAGCATTTTCTGTTTGAAACTCTTGTTTTGTTGGCTTTTCTAGCCCTTTTATGTTGTGCCGGGCTGTGTATATGCATGCTTGTGTACTACCCAGTTGCAGATTCTTTAGCCCTGGGAAATCTACAGGACATAGAGGCTAGGAGGGTTGATGATGATCATAATGATGGCATCTCTCTTATAGCTAACCAGAGCCATCCTGAAGAAAGCAGTCAAGTTAGTCCAAGTAGAAATTCTGATGCGTCAACAAAGCGGGGATCGATATCTTTCCGGACTTTTGAGAAAGATGGGACTTCAACAGGGGCATTCGTAGAGCTGAGTCTGTTCTCTCATAGTAGGGATGCAACCCCACTAGGATCGCCTCCACATCTTGGCTGGCCAATGCGTGCTTCTGTACAAGTTCCTGCATCCTAAAATCAAGGGAGAGTCTGAGTACTTGGTGAATATCAATTTTGTGTTAAAGAAAAACTGATTGTAAAGGATGTAGCTGAAATAAGGATATTAATTCTTGGTTTGTTTTCTAATTTTAGATATAATGGTTTTGCTTGGGAGGAATTTGTGATCCGTGTTTCTATTTGATCTTTTTTCCATTTCTATAAGAAAAATTTTGGTTCCATTCTTGGTCGGACTTTCTCTTAATAAAGGCCAGTTAGGTCGAAACTTGGTTGGTTCAAATAATGTTTTTCTGCTTTCTTTTCTTTGTTGATGTTTTTTTTTTTCCTTAAAAAAAAATGATAAATAATATTTTAGGTGCTGATAAAAGCTATTTTTTTGAATAATCTGGCTGCTGTTCACGAGATTGGTTTTTATAATTAGTTATCTCCAGCTTAATTAGTTATTATAATTTTGTTCGGGCTTTTATCCCTAATGTATTAAAGAATAGAAAAATATATTAATATTTATTTATAAAGTGACATTATTAAAAAATAGTTATTTCTTGATTTGATTCTTATCAAGTGCGTGTCTGTTACAGAAATAGAGGGCCCACGATGTTTGTATCATTAGTAAAATACAAAATTACTGCTTGTAACACAACCACAAATTAAAACCAACAGGAGACTTTCAGCCAAGTCAGGTTCCAAGACATCCACAAGGATAGGACCACCAACCGTTTCCTTCCCCTAATTAAGCTCCTCTGCTTATTATATAACCCCTACCCCTACCTCCTATCTCCCTCTCTCAAACTTATTCTTCCCAGCAATAGAACACAAGAAGAACACAATACTCTTGTGTTGTGAGGAGATCTCTTTTGCAGTGAGGGCGGTTTTTCCGATTAATGGGGAAAACCGCTCTAATACAAGATTCCCAACCTCATCAAATCATCTATGCTGAAATCTCAAGACTTGGTATTTTTCTTGTTTCTTTAGTGACACCCTATATCCCCCCACAAAAGTTGTTGGCAAATGTCATTGTTTCATACGATTTCACTGCGGCTACTGTAAACAAAATTTGATCAACATGTTATCTTTCTGCTTATGGTAATTTTGAGTCCTCTGTAAATACCCCTCATCATTTCGTTCTACTTCAATTCACAGTGGAAATATTTTCGGTTCTGCATGCATCTTGAAGGACCCGGATTTTCAAATTATGGGCTGGGTTTTGGCGCCGGATTCAGAACTGAAGAGGCAGATTTACACATCCCATTTTTCCATAATAGAAAGAGCAGAAAAGATGGCCAGAGATTGTCAATGTGCTACTCTTCACTCTGATGAATGGGTGCAAGGGAAGTTGGTTGGATCAGGGTCTTTCGGCAATGTCCACCTGGCCATGAGCAAAGCCACTGGTGGACTTTTTGTTGTGAAATCTTCGCAGTCTGAGGCTAGACTGGAGGCATTAGAGAATGAGGCTAGAATCCTCCAGAGTTTGAATTCCAGGTATATTGTCCGGTGTATAGGGATGGATTTCACGAGTGGATCAAATGGTGGACACAAACTCAATGTCTTTATGGAGTACATGGCAGGGGGTAGTTTGTCAGATGTGGCAGAAAAATTTGGTGGGGTGCTAGAAGAAAGGGTGATTAAGTTGTATACAAGAGAGATTCTTCTTGGTATTAAGTATCTTCATGAGAATGGAATCGTGCATTGTGACCTTAAGAGCAAGAATGTGCTTTTAGGTTCATCCGGGGATATCAAATTGGCCGATTTTGGTTGTGCAAAGAGGTTGCAGGGATTTATGGGTAATAGGGGTCTAGCAGCACGTTCAGGGCAATCTATGGGTGGGACTCCATTGTGGACGGCTCCTGAAGTTCTGAGAAATGAAGGGTTGGATTTTGCTTCGGATATTTGGTCACTGGGATGCACGGTGATTGAAATGGCAACCGGCAGGCCTCCTTGGGGTGATGAGTTCTTTAATCCAATGGCTGCAATTCTAAAGATTGCATGCAGCGATGAGACACCTCAGTTTCCGACCCAGTTCTCAAAGGAGGGGTTGGATTTTTTGGCCAAGTGCTTGGACAGAGAGCCCGAAAGAAGGTGGAGAGCTGAGGAGTTGCTTAACCATCCCTTTGTTTCTAGGAATTCAACGAGGACACATACAAGGCAAGAACCAGCATGCTCTCCAGCAAGTATCTTCGACTTTGGGATTTATGATTCAGATGATTCAAAGAGCGGTAATGCAGATGAGTTCCGAAGCAAAAATGCATTCTCACGGTCTCTGTGTTGTTGTGGTGAGAGAAACAAAACAGTAAGAAGAGAGCAGACAGAGAGCGAATCGGCTTCATCGGAGATTTGGATTACCGTTAGATCCCATGCTACCTGTTGAAGTTTGGGCCAGATCATTTGGAGAAAGACGTAGATTTATAGTGAAAGTATAAACTGATTTGAATGTACAGCTCTAATTCTAAAGTAGAGAGAGCTAGGTTGCCAAGTTTGTCAGTTCTTTTCCTAGAGCATTTTAATTTTTTCCTTTGACAGTATCAAGCTTTTGCTTTGGATTTTACGCCCTCGTCAAGTTTCTAATTTTAGCAAAGCTTATGTCCAAACTTTCCCTGAGATTCTAATTGTTGCAATCAAGTCCATGCATTTTGCTCCAAGAGATCTCTCTTTCTCCGTTCCAGCCCGACAGAATTTGCGGTACTGGTGCAGCTAATTTAATTAGTGAAAAGGTAAAATCATCTTTTGCCAATGGCAAATGACAGGTTTGGAACGCATTTAATCAGATAAAGTTAGTATGTGGAAGTTTCGGATGTCATGTCGTTGTTTGTTTGGGTTTGGTTGTCATCTACCCATTCAGTTCCGCTCGAGTTCAGTAACTGACATCCCCTCTTTTTTTTGGGGTTCTAAGTTTCTAACCTCTCCCTTTCCCTACTTAATTTGGAAAAACATCCACAATCAGCCCTACGAGAGGACAGCCCCTAGAACCATGCCCCATGATTTTGGGAGTCGGATAATCTAAATATGAAACAGGTGCAAGCAGAACAAACCTACAACCACCATTCACCCAATCACAACTCTATGCGATAAAGCCTCTGATAATGATTCAAAAGAAGCAATAAAATGAAAATCTAGATGGCCCAAAAAACCTGTGTGAGTCGGCGGCAAAACCTCGTTCGAAAGTGCAAGGGAATTCAATTCAAGGGAGAAACCCAGTCTCAGAGTCAAATTAATGAAACAACTCAATTTAAGGGAGAAACCTCCAGCTCCATTCAATTACTCCTAACCCCAGTCAGAGTTCCAATTACTCGTGTTTTGCATTTCCTTTTCCCTCAATTGTTACAGTCAACTGTGAACCATCATAAGACAACAAACAGATATATATATATATATATATATATAAATGAATGATTGCCACGTTATGAAAGACAGAACTATCATCAAATTAATCCTCCACTTGCTTCTAAACACACCACTGCCTCTACAAAAATCTCGTCACCCATCCTGAATGCCAAAATGATCTAATCTACTCAACCACAAACACATCAGTATGCATACAGTAAAAAAAGTTCTACTTCTATATAATTTTGTACATATTGGAACCCAACCGAAACAGATGATCCATATGGACAAGCATTTATGATGATGTCTACAAAAGAGAACAACTAGTATAAAATATTTTGCATGAACCAAAACTACCAAAATGTCATGCAAAGACTGCCATCCCACACGCTAGCTCCAAGCTTTTGTAGAAAGCGGTTTTCCTCCCATAATCTTGCTTTAGAAAACCCCCCCGACTCTTTTTTCCTCTTCTTTTGGGGCCAAATTTTGGCATGTTACAACTTACCTTCCCCTTTCCATGAGAATTCAAGACTTGAGATATTTCAGAATAGTATTAACTCAAAAGCCCCTGTGAATGGAGGAAACATCTCTCATAGCTTGTAATGAAACTGGCTGCTCTCTTACACGTGATAAAACAATGGAAACTTGCTCAATTGCAACATCTAGCCGCTCCTTGGACTTGGTAGATTCCGTTACCAGAGTTGATACCATGCTCTGCAGAAACTGTATTCTTTCAGCATGATCACTTGGAGTACTCTGTAGGAGCTTTGCAGAAGGTGTGCTGATCCGGCGCCAACGGATGGGAAGGTACCTATCTGGAATCTGAAAGCAATTTCCTGTTGAGAGAACTCGAAGGGCATGCCGACAAAGAATTCCCGAGAACTCAAAATGATGGCAGCTGCAACTTATGATGCCTTCCCGTGGAACCCAATACACTTTCCGACCACCCTCAGTTTTTGTGTGGTGTCTCACTAGAAAACCATCATCTATGTGAAAAGATGCATAGTGGGCAGCCAGAACAAGTTGTTCTTGTAGCTTAGAGAAGGCAAAAGGAGTCAGCATCGTGGAAGCATGGGATTCCATGGGGGCCCCTGTTTTCAGGCATATATTTTGGAGATTCTGTTGCATTGTTTGTTGTTCTCCAGTTTGATCTTTAAAATCTACAGCAACTGCAACCTGCCAGTGCAAATTAAAGTAAAACATAGGAAAAAGCTCTGCTCAACTCAACCGAGCCTTAATCCTAATTAATTAATCTATGCATAAGGGTAAAAACTAAAAACTCTGTGTCAGTTTTCTGTCAATCTGTTGAACTGGAATCAAGTTCTGAATTAAGTACCGATTGATATCCAGTAACCTCATCAAGATTGGAAGAAAAAAAATCCAAAGCATGGAAATATAATAGTGAAAGCAACATTAAAAAAGTTAAAAACTTGCTATGTCATGCCAAGCTGTTTCTGTAATTATTTTTATTTTAATGTGCATGTCTTAATCCTCTCAAGCTTTCTAGCTCTCAGAACTTTTCAAGGTTAAATTTAGTCTGACTCTTGGTAGGGCTAACATTTTAAGTTAAGGACCAGGAAATAAACCTGGACACGCCGTATTGGGTGGGAATTAGGCACTATTTACAGGTACTAGGGTAAACTGAACATTAGTTACTTTCCTTTCTTCTATATGCATATATATGTCCTAGAGCATTGGCAATGGTTTATGCATCTTCATATTTAAAATTACATTTTTTGAAGATTGATTTTGCATATGAAGAAAAACTCCCACATTGGATTATGCATATTTTAATCAAATAATAATAAATTATTAATTATTTTATATTTTTTTTCTTATAAATCTGGATGGTCCAATAAATTCAATAAACCAAGGCGTTGTATATAGGGCTTTTTTCCAGGCACATGTCAACAGTATCTCTTTTCTTCCTTCAAATACCAGCACTAGGGCAAATATTTAAACAAAAGAACATAAACATAAAAAGAAAAGAAAAAGAAATTCAAAAGCCCTTTATTGCAGTGATTTTATTTTCAGTAAGCATGTCCTGCATATCTCAATACCAATATAATCACCATTTAACAACCTTCTGTGAATGGCAGAGTCTTTCCACTCCTCACCATACTGCATCCAATACAATTTGCCTGTTTGACATGATTCAGGTTATGAAGAGAACACGTCTTTATGTTTTGACATCTTCAGATACGCAAAGTGACAAATAAATGACCAAAACAAGGCATAGAGTAATGATTACTGAACCAGAAAAGTTAAGAGCTTTCTGGGTTAGTATTAATAACTTTTCCTTCCTCTCTCTTTACGGTGTGACAGAGAAAGAGGGGGAGGGGTGGGAGCAGAAGCTTTTGAACATAAAAAAGGACAGTCTTGAAAAATCCCTGACACATTCTCACCATGCCCCAGGTGAAACAGGCTGCCAAGCCCCAAAAATTTTATAAATACCTACACAAAAAACAGAGAAATTTTAAATCCTAATATTCTTATGAGGCTAGTCCTCACTGTTAGCAGCCCAAGATCTTTAAATGATACTGACTAAAATGTAGAACATGGTACCGATTACACTGAGCAATCATGGGTCATCACTTAAGAATACTTGCCAAAAAAGGGCTTGGCCTATTTACGTGGATCAATAAAATTTATTTACCTATCAAAAAAAGAATACTTGCCAAAAAAAAAAATTCATGACGTAAGATATAATAAAAAACAACAGTAAATAATAATATGCTTATCTGATTAAACAGAAATAGTAAACAAGAATGGCATACTTGTTCTACAAAGTGTGCAAGTCGGGTCTGTGCACTCAAAAACCTCTGAATGAAAGCATTAATTGTCTTTGACTGGCCAGTTGTAGTCATTCCAGCAAAGAAATGGCTTCTCAAGAATGGTAATGCCCAAAGTGAGCGTAACCCATACAAATTGGCTATATGCCTGTTAGTGTGCAACCCGAAAGAATTTACCATGTCCCTCCACCTGAGTTCAAAATCATCAACTGTCTCCAGATTATAGAGTCGAAAGAAGTCTGCCTTCCATTCGTTGTACCGTTCTCCCAGTACAGCATTGAACCAGGATGGAAACTTTGCCACAATCATCCATATGCAAAGAGCATGCTTAGTCGTAGTCATTTCCATGGTTATTGCTTCTTTGAGACACATATTTTGGTCGGTTAAAATTGTTTGTGGAGCCTTCCCATTCATGAACCCCAAGAATGCCTTCCATATGTACAACACAAAACAAAAATGCCAATATCAAATTGAGAGTGTAGCCTTTTAGAAGAAAAATTCGTGTGAATGTGCAATAGATTATTCATAAACAGATGAGAGTCCTAAATAAAATTTTTGGAACGGCCGTAGTTTTGAAGATAGAGAACGCTTGTTGGGAGAGGTTAGAGACTTTTTCTTCCATACAATATTTCTTTGGGCATCTGCTATTGCACTTGATGTGGCCTTTTTTATGATTTCATTGTTGTTTTTTCTAGTTCCTAACTTGTAATTAGGTGTTCTCTCTTGTATACTCCCTGTGTACTTGGGTTATGCCTAGTTACTTGGTTTAATAAATTCCTTTTTACCAATAGAATAAAAAAAAAAAAAAAATCCTGAACGATACCAGGAGGCTCCATCTGCATTTGAAAAAGAGAGACTGATCTCATATAAATTTACTACTACAAATCTGACATGTACATTCTCAGTGAAAATCTGGCCTACTTCCCAACATTTAAGGTTGTAACATTGAGAATATTAACCCCTGATTAACATATTCCCTCATTTGAAACTGAATCACATAACCAACATTATTTTGTGCAAGGCCCAGAACCTGACTGGTCAATAATATCTAATCTGCCACATTAACTACTCCCTGATGCTATCTTAACATCCACCTGTATAATTTTCAATGCCTATGTTTCTATGCATCAATGTGTCTTTTGTTTTTGGTTATGTCACAGAAGAGAAAAGAAATTGAGTGAGTTGTCTGATTCAGATTAATTGCAGTCAAATATATAATTTGACAGATTAGTTGGGAAAAAAAAAAAAAAATTCATGCCATTACCTTCAATGCCCACGAAAACGACCTCAGATTTTCCTCATGCAAAAGAACGCAGCCAAAGAAGCAAGGCATACCGTAATTATTCATTCCAACCCAAATCCCCAGAGGCATGTCAAATGCAGTCAGGCGATGTGTTGTATCAAACACAACCGCATCACCAAATATCTCATATGAATGGACCGATGACGCATATGACCATGCAATGTTCTCTAACCTGTGGTTTGAATCAAGCGTGTACTCAAATCTGAAGTTGGGGTCTTTCTCCTTAATGTTTCTGCACATTCTTAACAAGTCTATGCTCTCCTCTTCTGGATCTAATTTCCTAAATGATTGGAGTAAATTCCTCACATCCTTTTCGGTGAAGGGTAAATATCCAGGTTCTACACACTTCTCAAGCTCCATAAGTCTCATCATCTGGTGCACAGAGATTCCTGTTTTGGCAAACATAAGGATTCTGCCCTTGTCTGTATCTGATATGGTCCGGTATGCGGGAAGGAAACGCACTTGATTTGGTTCTAAGAGGTCATGATTATGGTGATTTGCAAAACCTGTGACACGCCATTCTGGTGCCCCTAATTCTGTTGTCTTGCTTATCCGCAAGTATGCTTGACATCCACACCTTGAGGATTTACGGTTTCTTTGAGGTTTACTTTCACTTGAGGTTTTAATAGGGGTGTTGCCAGCACGGTGGCACACAAAGTAGCGTCTCGTAAGTCCTTTGCCAATCCCATCCTTTCCCTCTGTCCGGTGGCGCCGGATTGAGAAGCCACATCTCTTTGCAAATTCACTATAAAATTCATAAGCAGCATCATGAGTAGCAAATCTTTGCCCAATGAATGGAATTGCATCATTAGTGGTTTCTAAGGAAAGCCTGGTTTCATCAGGTGATTCCTCTGTGCTACTGGTATCATCCAGGGACAAAGATCTTTGATCTGAGGGATCATCATACACCACCAACATTGGTCCAGCCTCTTCAGACATACTTTCTCATTAACCCACTCAAGGCCAACCTAAGACCCTATGTCTATAAAAAAAAAATTAAGAGAAAAAAGAAAGAAAGAAAAACCATTAGGGGACTAAGTCCCGACAGATGGAATATATTTTTTCACAAAAGATTAAAAAACAAAACAATGGGGCAAAAAATTAATTTAATTTCATAACAAATTAAAAGGACACAACTGTAAATGTAAGAATAACAAATGCCAACTGGTCTAAATGCTGGTCAAAACTTAGCACAAAGCAAAATAATGGAAGAAATAGCAACCATGGGGATATTATTTAATTATCAACTCAAATATCATTTTTGAATACACAATTTGTAAATTCTATAAAAATGTAGAAGAAAAAAGTTAGCAAAATTAAGGTTGCGTAGATGATTTTACAGGGATATGAAACAAGCTTTGATATAGCTCCTGAAATGATTTTACAGGAATCTCCCAAGTAGCTTAGATGGGTCCCTAAATAGCGTTTATGTTGATTATCAAAATTTGAAAATTTTGGTAAATGTTACTATATAGCTCAGGTTTAATTCAAGTCAAACTCCCCCTTACAGTTAAATGTTGGAATTTGGAAAGAAAGGCCATAATACAAAACGATCATTACGAATGCTATTCCCGTGTTTTAATTTATGTTCAATTCTATCTCAAAAATTTTGTTGCATGTCCAGGTTTTTCTCAAGAAAACACCTAACGCAGTTCAAATGCATGATTATTTGTCCCAAAATACAAAACCAGTATCAAATCTTTTTCCACGTTTCCTCGCATTTGATTAGATCACATCACTAGCTCTTTTTTTCACAGGCATTGTTTGATTTTGCATAATCTCTACCAGTCAATGAAAGTTTGACAAAGTACAAACCATTTTCTAATTTCGTGTTTAAATTCAATCGTATTCATCCAAAGCACCAAACACCCAAATCATATTTCTCCAAACAACCTCGGAATCTCAATCATTTTAAGCTTCTTTCCCTGTTTATGATTTCATTACAAACAACTACACACATATAGACAACCACGTGCTTTTCATATAAAGACAGCTCAATTCAATCGCATTTCTCAAACATACTGCAAAATTGAGGATAGCCCATTATCGAAAAACGGAAAATTCACAATGGGTTTTTGTCTTCAGCCACGATTAAATCACTCGAACACGATTTCCTTTCGGTTAAGAGTCACTGTCTGCACGTTTTACTCCAGATTAAAAAAAATGAAAATTACATACAGAGAGAGAGAGAGAGAGAGAGAGAGAGAGAGAGAGGGTACCATTCATGTCAAGGATGGATTCCATGTGTAGATTGAGAAGCCGGGTGTTTTCGGGGACTTGCCCTAAAATGCGCTGGGAGGTGACGGGAGCCTTTATATACTCCGTGCGCACTTTACTATCTGACGCCTTCTTTGTTCCCAAACAGTGTTCTTGTTCGATATTAGGACTTAATAATACGCATGCCCAAACATAAGCATTATTATTATTATTGGTTTCTAAATGTTTTAAAAACTGAAATTATTATTTAGAAATTTGGCAAGGTTAGCTGAGTACCCTAATCAGGACTCGGGTATTGATGCTTGTCGTCTAAATTTTTGGATTAATAAACTATCAACAAATTTATGTGTAATTATTTTTACATATTCTTTTGTATATTATACTGATATAATTGGTTGAGTATTAAAAAAATTAATGCAGTCAATCACATCAGTAAAGGGCATAAAAAGTACGCAAAAATAACTGTATATAATATTATTTATAAACTATTCATCTATCCATAAATGAGTAGGTACTGAATTTTATACATATGAATGGAGGAGATGGCCTCACTTTTAGAGGCAGTGACTAGTGGAGCTTGGCTATCAACTTCTAGCGAAGGTGAGTAGTGGTTGGAGGCTTGGCACTAGTTAGAGAGAGAGAGTAATGTGAGTGAGTTTATATTGGGAAAAAGGGAGGAACCGAGAGGGCTAGAGGGAGTATCACGTATCGTGCAACGTGTGGGCTGGACGGTATTTGATGACGGAGACTTGTTCTCTGGCATCTTCTATTACTGCTGGCAGTGGCGTCATGGCCTCAACTATTGCATGGTGTGGTTCTAATGCAACTCTATTTTGGTGTCATCTAATAGAGTACGTGTGGGGAATTGTGTAGTGGCTTGTGGTTTGGTTCACATATGCTGCTTTTGGTTTTAGTTGAGTCTATTTGTGTCTGAGGGAGTGGTGGTGTCTAGATGTTGAGCAGGATGATGCGTTGCATTGGGTTTTCATGGTGCACCAATGTATCGGCTCTTGGCTTGAATGCATGTTGTCCCTGAGTTGGGTAGGGCTAGGGCTTCTTCTTCTCAATCCGATGTGACGGTGGTGTTATTGTAGCTCGATGCTTGCTGGTTGTTATGATTTATGCCGTGGAAGAAGCAAAATAAAGGTTGGGGAGGACTCACAGGCAACATGAGTAAGTGAGGTGCGGCTTGGAGAACTAATAAAGGTAAAGTGAGAGCTATATAGAGAAATTGGGGGAGGTTGCTGTAGACTTCAATTTAGATTCGGATGGTGATCAACTGATAAGAGAGTTTGAAATAGAAATATATTCTAACAATTAAATAGTTAATTTAATGTAGAATTGAGAGTGACTGAGACTGTATAGAAAACTTTAATCAATGCTAACTTTAAAATGAGAAAAATCTTAATGGCCGATCTTAATTTTAAAATAAGTGTAATTTGTCCAATAAATATCTTTGGGTCTTTCAAAGATTTTTTTGGGCCAACTTCTAATTAAGTAGGGCCCACATGGTACATAAAATATTAAATGGGTTTAAATTCAATATCACCTATTGGCCTTTTTTTTTTTTTCTAAGCAAGCTTCATTAATATATAAAAATACAGAATAAAGACTACGATGGATCCTTGCCACTATCAATATATAGATAACTAGAAGGGAGAGAAGCTAAAGGAATGCTACTGAACATAAAGT
Source organism: Carya illinoinensis (assembly GCF_018687715.1). Lineage (NCBI taxonomy): Eukaryota > Viridiplantae > Streptophyta > Magnoliopsida > Fagales > Juglandaceae > Carya > Carya illinoinensis. Next base: position 36,857,107 of record NC_056757.1, read on the forward strand.
TGGTTGCGGCCCACTGCGCCATCGAGTGCGCAAATCGATTTTGTGAATGATCGATTTTTTTAAAGCTCTATCCTTTGTGAGAAAGCAGAGTAGATGCAATATCATCAGTAATAGTGGTATTTCTCCAATCAGTAGTGTCTCCTTCGATGGATGAGATTACTAGCTGAGAATCTCCTTCTATAGAGAAGGAAGGAAAATTTAGATGCTTTGCCATTTTTGTAGCCAAGTTTGCCGCTGAAACTTCCGCTAGGATTGGTATGATTGAAGGAATTTTTTCTGTCCAGATCTCAATGATTGTTCCTTCAGAGCTTTTGCAAACTGCTGATGCTGTTGAATATGAATTTCTAATTACTGCATCGAAAGAAATGCTGAAATTGTCTTTAGGAGGGGGTTGCCACTTTGGAGTTATTTTTGGCATTCTTTTCCTGATCCAAGCTTGAAGGTTTTCATGCTATGATAAATTCAGTTGCTTTGACGCTTTGTGTGGAGAGATTTCGAATTAATTGTGAGTTACATCATTTCTCATCTTCCAAGTAAAATCAAGGATTAGTGCTGCAAATATTTGGAAAGGGTGTTCTTCTTGAGATGTTAGCCCCAATTTCCTCTTTGGGCTTAGGATGAAAAGAATCCAATCGTTTATGGAGTTTATCATCAACGAAGAAATGTTTAGAGGCCAGCTACTTTGACTCCATAGAATTCTAATGATTGGACATTCGATGAAAAGATGGATAAGAGATTCTTCATGACCATTGCAGAGTGGACACTGGGTCATTGGAATATTTGGAATGAAACTTTTGAGTTTGTCTCTTGTGGGAAGAATATTCCAGGCTATTTTCCAGGCAGCAGTGGGGAATTTTCCGCAATGGGCGAAAGCCTGACGGAGCAATGCCGCGTGGAGGTAGAAGGCCTACGGGTCGTGAACTTCTTTTCCCGGAGAAGAAGCAATGACGATATCTGGGGAATAAGCATCGGCACACAAGTAGGAGCTTATGTCGATCATGGATCTTCAGTTTCCAAATTTTCTCCATTGGGAAGTCAGAAAGTACATTAGCTGTTGTATTTTCATTCTCTGTGGCAAGATGATAAGCTGTTTTAATAGAGAATTTTCCATTTTGATTTTTTGTCCATACCAATCTGTCTTCACTATGGTTGGAGGTAGATAAAGGTATTTGTTGTATTTTGGTGATGCTTTCTCTTTGGAATAAGGTTCTCATTTTTGGAATATCCCATGTTTTGGAGATTTGGTTGATCAAATCAGAGACTATAAGAGATGATGGAAATTCTATAATATTGCTAAGTCGGAGTGGTTTAAAATTATTCAGAGTTGGTATCCATGGATCTAGCCAAACCCTTATTGAAAAACCATTGGCAATTTAAAAGCATGTACCTTTTTCTAGAAGAGTTCTTGTCTTGATAATACCTTCCCAGAGATTTGAATATGAGGTCTTCATTGATGCTTGTTCAAAGGAAGTAGAATGCAGATATTTCTTGGAGATGAGTGTTTTCCACACACTGTTTTCCACACACTGTTGCTGGGTAGTTTCATTTCCCATCCCATTTTTGCGAGTAAGGCTGCATTCATGTTTTCTGTTAGGTGCGATCCTAAGCCTCCTACTTTTTTGGGTTGACAGATGGATTTCTAGGATTTTAGATATAGCTTGTGCTTTTGGTCCTTTTTCATACCCCACCAAAAGTTTTTAAAGCTTGTGTGTAGAGATTTGCACACTGACTTTGGAAGCTCATGAGTCGACATTTGGTAGGTGGGTATGGTGCTTGCCACCGTTCTAATGAGCATCGTTCTTCTTGCTTGAGATGATACCTTTGATTTCCAACCTTCGAGTTTTTTGTTGATTTTCTCCGGTATTTCTTTGTAGTCATTCTTCTTGGATCTGCTGAAAGCTGTCTGTATTCCAAAATATTTTATTCTGGCTGAGGTTTCCTTATATGGTAGATTTGCCAAAATTGTCGCTCTTGCCGACCAGTTGGTGTTTTGAGTGATATAGATTGATGACTTCTGCTGGTTGATTTTTTGCCCCGACCAAAATTGATATTTTTCTAGATTATCTCTCATAGATCTTGTTGTTTTCTCGTTTACTTTCCCAAAAATTATCAAATCATCTGCAAAGAAAAGATGTGATATAGAAGGGCTGTTGCGGCTGATCTTGACTCCTTTAATTTGTCCTGTTGCTTCAGCTCTTGCTATGAGTCTTGAGAGTACCTCTGTCAATAGAATGAAAAGAAAAGGAGAAATTGGGTTGCCTTGTCTGAGACCTCTCTGAACTTGGAAGAAACCTCTTGGAGAGCCATTGATGAGAATAGAGATAGTAGTTGTAGTAATACACTCCCTGATTAAATTAATCCAAGTCTGGCTGTATCCCAATGATTTCATTATGGTGAACAAAAAATTTCATTCTATGTAGTCAAAAGCTTTCTCCATATCCAACTTCAAAGCCATTTGCCCTTTTTTCCCTATATCTTTTTTGAGGTAGTGGAACATTTCATGAACAATGATAGAATTTTCTCTAATGTTACGGCCCAAGACAAAGGCTGTTTGGAAAGGAGATGTAATATTTGGGAGGGTTCTCTTTAATCTATTGGCCATGGTTTTTGTGATAATTTTGTAGATGACATTTGTCAAGCTAATCGGCCTGTAACTCTGGGGGGAGTTTGGATTCTCAAATTTTGAGATAAGTGCAATGTTTGTATGATTCACTTGCTTTAGCAATTTACCACTTCTGAAAAAATTCTGGACTGCTGCGATAACCTCTTTTTTGATAATCTTCCAGTAGTGTTTGTAGAAGAGGGCTGTCATTCCATCTAGACCTGGGGCTTTGTGATTCAGTATTTGCTTCAGCGCTCCATATGTTTCTCCTTTCGTTGGTGAAGCTGTAAGTGACTCATTTTCTTGGTTTGAGATTTGCTTATAGAATAAATTTTCAAGATCCTCTAGGACATTTGTGTTCAATGAAGCATAAATTGTCCTAAAATGGTTGATGAAAAGTGATTCAATAATATTCGGGTCCATGGTCCAATTACCTGGGCTTATTTTGATGGAATCTATTCCATTTCTTCTTCTTCTTCCGATTGTTGTTGAAAGATGATAGAATTTTGTGTTCAAATCTGAAGTTGAGAGCCAATTTACTCTTGATTTTTGTCTCCATAATGTTTCTTCATTCTTGAGTTGTTCTTGAAGCTTGAATTGCAAATATTTTTCTCTTTGCAAGCCCCATTGTGTCAGAGGATTACTTTGTAAAAAATTGAGTTCCCCTTCAATTTGCTGAATATTGACCTAGATTTTCCCGAAATGCACTTTGTTCCAATGCTTGAGAGCTTATTTAGTAGCCTTTAATTTACTGTAGAGTATAAAGGCCGGGTTGCCATTGAAATTTTTCTGCCAAGCTTCTTGGATGATAAGGCTACTAAGTGGATCCCATGTCCAGAATTCTTCAAATTTAAACGATGAAGCTCTTCTCTCTATTTTTGTTGTATTTATTAAGAGAGGATGGTGGTCCGAGGCTGAGTTTGTGAGGTGCTATATTTTTGCATCTGGAAATAATATACGCCATTTTGAATTTGCTATTCCACAATCTAGTCTTTTTGTAATCGTTACTGAACCATGCCGGTTATTTGTCCATGTGAAAGAGGGTCCAGAGAAACCGATGTCAATGAGTCCAAGCGTGGCCATAAGGTGTTTTAGCCCACCTGTTGATGTTGAATTGACTGGCCGTCCTCCATATTTTTTAGATTGACTTATTAGATCATTGAAGTCACCAATACAAAGCCAAGGTCCTGGGAATGATTTTTGAGTTGATTCAAGGAGCTTCCAAAATTGAGTTTTTTTTTTTTGCCATTGTGCTGGTGCATAAACAAAGGTAGTTAGTCAAGGATTGTTAGGAGGATCATAGTAAACCCAAATAGATATTGCATTAGTAATAATATGGACCGGTTCAATATCAACACCCGGTCTCTAAAGCAACAATAGGCCTCCTTTTTTCCCTGAGGCTGGGGATTTTACAAAATTGTGGAAACCCAGACTATTTACTATAGTACTAGTATTATCGTCTGACATCATGGTTTTCGAAAAAAAAGATAATATCCAGGTTATGTATTCTAATATTTGCCCTTAGACTCTTGATTGCTTTGGGCGGGCAAGTCCCCTGCAATTCCATACCAAAGCTCTCATGGAGGTGTTGGAGGCTTGGAGCTCGTCTCGTCAGCATGTTTTAGATTTTCTGGAGTGGTCATTTTTTTGGAGGTTCTGCTATATGGCTTTGCTTTTGCAGTTGCTTTTTGCTTCCTTACTTTCCTAGAGTTTTTTGCTTGCATTGATAACAGCATAAGTGCCATTTCCTTATCCTCTGGATTGATATCCTTCTTTGACTGCATTGCTTAAGTAGAACTGTTTGAGGATATTTTTTGCATCTTCTGACTTGGTTGGTGATCAGTTTCAGCACTTGGAGATTTTTCCCTTTTCGGCACTACCACTGGTTGTGTAACCATTTGGGTATAGGAGGATGTTCCTTTGAGATTGAGTTCTGAGAAGAAAGCTTGGGTGAAAGAAGATGGGGTTGCAACATGGGGCTGTTTTTGCAGATTGTTCATAGGTTGGTTGGGTGGGGTGAGATGGACTGGATAAAAGGAAATTTTGGGGATGAAGTTAGTTGCTTTGATTTGTGGGTTGGATGTGTTTTTCCGTGTCTTAGAAAGGGGGTTGTGGGGGCTTGGGCTGATAAAAGGGGAAAGGAATATTTTGGCCTTACTGGAAAAGGCTCCTCATTTTGTGCGACCAGTGCTTCCACTGAATGATTCATGGCAACTGAGATTGCGGGCCCATCTTGGTTTTTTTGTTTCAGAAAATCTTCTTCATTTGCTGGCTCCATTGTGGGCTTTGCTTGATATTCTAAGAGTTAGGCTTCAGTAGAAAAAGAAGTTGGCCTGTGAAATTGTTGTTGACTTTGTAGTGCTTTAAAGCTCATAACTATTTGTTGTATTTTTAGCCATTGACTTGCCCACTCTTTTGAGTTCAAAGCTGATGGATATATGAAACTTTATAGTGCCGACTCCATTAAATTCGAGTAAAGAAGCTGAGTTGTCGTCAATTGAGTATTCTGATGTGAGTGAAAGATTGATGGAACCATATTAGGTGGGAAGGAGTAAACGCCTGGAATGGTCTGGTACACACTGGTTGGTGACAAGCTTTTATTGCAAACGGTGTTTGTGTTACAGTAATCTACAGTGGGCGGAGCTCCTATTTGAGTAACCGTTCGTGCAACAGTGCTACCCGGGACGGTGCGACAGAGCATACTTGGGTTGTGGGTGTTTTTTGGCATGTATACATTTTCCAGCGTGTTAAGCTGTTCAGAGAAAACACTTTCAGATGTGGTCTTCTTCCCGTCATTTTCTTTTCTGCTGAACGGCTTTGTGATGCTTTCCATTTTCTATTGCTTTTCCGTCATGTTCATCCCGAGTGAAAGTGATTGTGCTGAGTTTACCTGAAGTTCTTTCCTAGTGTTGATAGATATTCCCTTCTTGCCGAATTTTTTGCTTGTATCTTGAGTATAAGTGATGAGGTCTCTTGGAGAGTGAACCCGGATTGGCGTGCTGGTTACTTTTTTAATTTTCCCCTATAACTGCATCCAGCTTCCGTCGTCAACCAGCATGTTGTGATCTTCAATCATCAATTCTTTCCCTTTTTTGAGTTTTGCTTCTTTTTTCATTTCTTCCAATTTCATTTTCAACCAGTGGGTATTTTCTTCATTTCCCCCTAAAATGTAAGACTGGTTTGTGAGTAATGGGTTTAATATTATTGGGTTTGGGATGTCCAGTATCATACTTTCATTGTTTTTGTTCATGCCCGATTGATGCATTGGATTTTCACTTGTTGATGAATTTTCTAGTTGGAGGAAACTGGGTATTATCGCTTAGCTTTGATGGGGTGGGATATAAGGGGATGAATTCTGGAACTTAGCTCTCAGCCATGGTCCGTATGGAAGTGGGTTTGGAATATCTTTCAGGAAGGTACAAAAAACTTGAGAATGTCCTATTCGACCACATGCATAGCAAAAGTCTGAAAGATGTTCGAATTTTAGAGAAACCCAAGTATCAATGTTATAATCCCTTGGAAGCCAGAAGCCTATTTTTAAAGGCTTTGTGATGTCTATTTCAACCTTGATTCTGAGTGACTTTTTGCATGCGATACCAAACTGAGGGTCAACATCCACGTCCATAAATTTTCCCAGCGCATTCCCTATTTTCTCAGCATTTATCTCATTCATAAGGTCTCTTGTCAACCCATGTACTTGAATATAAAAGATTGAGGTGTTGAGACTTATCTCTTGCCAAGTAGAACCAGCTGGCCATGGCTTTAGAATGAGAAGGAGACCTCTGATGTTCCAAGGAGCTTGATTCTAGACTCTTTGTTTGTCTCCTATTGTTTGGAAGGTAAATAGGAAATAGTTGACGTCCAAATCTTCAATGTGAAAATTTTTTATAAAGCCCCAAGCTGCTTTGAAAGTTGAATGTAGGGATATTCTGTTAAGAGGATGAGTCGCCACCATTCTTCCAATAAGGGATAGCTCAGAATTTTCATTTGAGGTGTTAGTATTTGGAATAAGATTGAGATCATCCCAAGAGAGGGCCTCTGTCTGTTGTATTAGATTTTCTACATCCATGGCTGAGTTAGTAGGATGGCTTTGAGTTCATAGGAAAGGAGTTTTAATAACTTGAAAGATGAAGATCGTTTGGAGACTTCTGGAGACACCATGCAGTGTAGAGAGACTCTAGTGAGAGAGTGGAAGCTTGCTCGCACGTGCCTATTGGCCTAATTTGGGCATTATAACATTATCCATATTGCATCTCTAATAATATTGGATCGGATTGTTATACCACTCCATTTGTCTAGTTGTGTGACGCCAATTTTGTATATAAATAAATTTATTTACAAACTTAACTTTTAATATGTAATACCATATATCTTAGAAAGTAATTATTACTAAAGAGACACAATCGTTTTTTGCTAATAAGTAATTACACGTTATATATAGTAAATGAATTTAAGATTCGTTTGTCTTTAAACATAAATATTAATGAAGGAGTAGATACTTGTTGTAAGTCATGAGGCATCATTGCAATTGGATGAACTTCTTTATTAATTAAGGAATATTTATTTTATTTCAAGATCATGATCATCCTGTTTCATGAATAAAACATACCTAACGATTATTCAATTACAATATTTATACGCCGAACAACCAGTACTTTAACAATAGATTCATTCCCCAACGTCTTAGTTAGCGCACATAATTGTCAAACTCTACATGAGTGACTATTTAGTTATAAAAAAGCAAAGAATTTTCCAATAAGTAATAAAACAAAATCTAATCAAAATGACGAGTCTAATCAATATGGTTTGCAATTAAAGGATAGGAAAGAACTCCCAACAACTAGCATATTTTTATAATAATAAGTGTCTATCTTATTGCTACAGAAATAAACAGGAAATTCTAATTCCGTTTTTGTATCTGTGTATCTTCTATGTTTAATTTTACATACTCCGCTTACATTTCGTATAAAACACAACGACGCCGAGGGAAACACAGGTGCCACATTAAGGCTGGTGCACGCGACGGCAGGGTCCTTAGAGCAACGAGGGTTACGCCTGGTGGATGGGCAGCGGGAGAGACCAGACCTTGGACGGGAGGTTGTCCATGACGTTAGCTTCCTTGCATTGGTTGTTCACTTCAGATCCGAGTGATGCTATGTGCTTTTCGGTTTTGGATGGCTAAGGAAACCGATGTGGGCTGGCTCAGTGGAGATCCATGGTGAGAAAGTAAAACTTTTGCTCTGTTTTTAAATGAGAAAATAGATTTGAGGCCGTGCGTTGAGGTGGTTGTGGGATGGAGACTCACAGTGGTTCCATCATGGCTTCACAGCTGGGTGGAGGTTGCCGTGCATGGCGTGAAGTCTTTGATGCGGGGAAGAACTGAGTTTGAACTCGTGGGCCAACAACATTAAAGTAAAAGTTTCAACTTTTACCTGCCCCAATATTACAATATGTGGAAACTTCCGTTTGCGCCTTCCTCGTTCTCGTTGAGCTTAAGGCCTAAGCAGTACATAATTGATAATACAAAGAAACGAAGCGGGGGAGACCACAATAGGTTCATGGCTAGAGAGAGAGAGAGGGAGAGGGGCGAGAAATCTAGCTAAGTCGGAAAGAACTTTAGGATTTTGAGAACCTGAATTCGACATTTGTAACGAAACAAAAATGGCGACGCCATTTCCAGGTCTCCAACACCTAGATGGAGGTGGAGCTGTGGCTATAATATCGGGCCTAGTGAACCCCATCGACCCTTCAACGTCCAAGGCATGGGTGAAGAACAGCCCAGAACTCAAGCCCCCGATCCTAATATTCTTGTTCTTCCACAAGGCCATCCGCTCTGAGCTCGAGAGGCTCCATCGTGCTGCCGTGGTTTTTGCTACCAGTAGTGACAATATCAAGCATCTGTCGAAGCGGTACCATTTTCTTCGAGGCATTTACAAGCACCACTGCAATGCAGAGGACGAGGTCTGCATGTTACTATTGTTTCAGATTGGAAGCCTTTCAGTTGGAGGAAGTGAGGAACAACGGCGCAGAGAAAGAAGGAGAAGAAAAGAAGATGAAGAAGCCTTAAGGGCTGGACCGAACGACGCCGTTTGGGAGGAATTTAGTGGGCTGGGTTGAAGGCTCACGGGTTAGGCTGGGCCCAAAAGAAAAATAAAATACACTTAAATAGGCCCAGTCCGAAAATAGAAGAGTTCAATAAAAGAAAAATGCATGATAAAAAAAAAAAATAAGAGTCAAATAAAAACACTACAACTCAATATTAATAAAATAAAATAATTAAAGTCCAACATTAAACTAATTTAAAGTAAAGATTAATGTAAATGCAAAATAATAATTAATACCAAGAAAACACATCAAAATAAATTTCACAACTTAAAATTCATAAAATAAATTTTTCATTCCTACAGTTTCTATACTATACATGAAACATTTCAACTTTAAATTATAAAAAAATACTAATTAATTTTTTATTTTTATTTTTTTGTAAATTAATTATTTACACATTTATTCATTCTTTAATCCCATTAAATATTTAACATATAGGAGCATATACCGTTTATAGAGACTGTTGCAATACAAGTTTCAGAAAACAGTGAATGATTCAACTTGCTGCAAATCCAGAAATATTCAATCAGCAACAACACAAAAATTTCAATGTTCTCTCTATTGGCCCTATACAATATGGTCGAGAACTACAATGATCATGAAAAAAAAAATTCTGTTTGTATTTCTGTTTTTTTGTCAAAATTTGCTCTGAACAAATTTTTGTATAAGACAATAAAAAAACACAACTAAGCAAACGTGCATAGCACGTTTGGCCTCCACTATTATATATATGTATGTATATGTATATAAACGTGTGTAAGAACTAATTAAGAAATCTCTTTTTTTTTTTTAAACCTAAATAAACCAAGTTTATTCTTATCTTGGAGATTGAAGGGGCAAAATGCTAGTCTATTACCAAGAATTAAAGTTTCAGACATCCCATAGTCTGCCTTAAACTTTTGAGTCTAATTTGTTGATCGACCAATCCGCCAATCCGATCGAGTAGTTGTAGCAACTAGTCCAAGGACAAAAATATTACCATATTCGATCAAGGAACAAGGAAAGGCAGCTATACGTCAACCTAATTTTATTATTAGTCATTTAAAAGATAGGTGAGGGAAATTAAGAAGGAAAAGAATTAAAAGAGTTTAGTTACGTATAAGTAAAGTCGCGTACTAATCTGTATATTAATACTAGTTTCTTTATATTCAAAATTTAAATTAGCACTGTTTTGAATAAAGTTTAGTTTTTGACTAATCACATTAGATTAGTGTACATATTAATACGCAGTTGTGGTTACAACTATATTTTTCCAAAGAAAAAAGCAACAACGATTGACTTTGTACTGAGACTGATGGCACCTAGCTAGCTGCCTGGATTCTTAAGTAGATGATGCTGCGTCCACCTTATATATATCAACCACATACACCAAGTAATATAATTTAGTCGTGAGATCGAGAGACAAACTAAAGGTTTGATCATCAATGGCGGCGCTTTCCGTTGGCAGTGAACGGCCAAGTCTTCCTATCATTTAATTATATACACCATTCCGTAGTTGTACAAAAGGAATATTAATGAGTACTCCACGATCTGATCTAGTACCAAGTCCAATTCCTACTCTCTCCCCGGAACCCCTCTTCTTAATTTCCTATTCTTTCGGTCCAAGATCAGCTTTCCAACGATCTCTCTCTTGCTAGAGGTATTACAACTCTTGATTCCTTATATTTGATGTGATTTACCACATATGTTGTTTCCGCTAGTGATTTATACCTCAATCTATATTGATTTTAGCCATCATGGTCTCAGTTAATTCTTCTTGTTTTAAGTTGATCGATCGGCCTAGTAAAGTTTATAAGGTTGATTAATTTCTGTTTAAAAGAATTTCATGTATTATCTTCGTCGTCACGCATAAGTTGACTCCATTTTATCACCAAGGTGAGCTGAAATGAATTGGTTCCAAAGACTGATCATTCCATATGATTTCATAAATTTTAGGAAAGGAATGGCCTCTTTTATGATATATCTCCTTTTATTTTTTAGATAAGACTTCGATTTTGGTTAATTTTCTGATTTGACGACCGTGTACTACTGCACCTCTCTGTAATCCACAGCCTCTATCCCACTTCATCCCAAATATAAAACAGAAAATATGAGTTTAAATTATAATAAACATATACCCAATATTGAAAAACCTGAACATTTTTCCAATTATGAGTTGATGAAAATATATATGTAGTCACATAAGTGAAAGGTATTCATAAATATCATGCATGATGGGAACCATCCCCCTAGTATATGTACCTAATGCTCGATAGTGGCTCTTGTGTTTGTGATCATCAGGAAATTCAAGGAAGGCAGAATAATATATATATATATATATATATTTATATAAAAGATAGATAGATAGATGGCTGCATCAGCAAGTACAGCAAGTCAACCAACATCAAAATTTGAGATAGATTTTTTTGTTAAATCTGCCCACAAAGCTATCAGCCAATCTATTAACCACTATCAATCTGAGATAGATTCTTCTTTGTGGAATAAAGTTTGGAATTTAAACACTCAAGACAGATTGAAATTACTCCTTTGGAAAGTCCTAAACAATATCTTACCCACGAGATCCTTATTGAAAAATTGCCTATCTTTGAGTGAAAGCCAAGTGAATTATCCTATTTGTGATTCAGAAGAAGAAAACGTAAATCACCTTTTCCTTAATTGTACTTTCTCAAAAGTACTTTGGCGTCTTTCTCCTTTGCCTCTTGACATATCAAAATTTGCTTCTATTGGGATCACAAAATGGGTAGAATGCATTCTTAATCCAGAAAATCCTTTAAAAATTCCATCCCAGCAAATTCAACAATTTCAACTTTTTGCTCTTCTGTCCATGGACTGCTTATGGTTCCTTAGAAACAAGATTGTGCATGATTCCTTTAGTTATAATTTGGACACCTTTGTGAATGGGGTTTTAAAGAATTTCAAGGAACATTGCAATGCTTGGGGCAACAAACTATTAAACAATTTGAGAAATGGGAAGGCAATGCCACAGGATCATTATTTGCTAACTTTTGATGTGGCTGTGAGAAAAAATGGAAGCACTGCTGCTGCCTTTTGCAGAACAGGTGAAGGCTTAGTGGCCTTTGTCATTACAAACTTCACCACAAGCCAAAACCCAAATCAAGGAGAGGCTTTGGCCTTATACACAGGCATCAAAGAAGTAGAAGCTCAAAGGATAAAGAAAGTGACAATAGGTGGAGACTCACAAGTGGTTATTAGTGCCATAGAAGACCCAGATCATTGCATGGACTAGAACATTGAGCCTATTATCAGAGACACCATCTCATATCTTCAATCTCTTGAAAGTTGGAGTGTTTGGAAATTACATCGTGATCTTAATCGATGTGCGCATTCTATTGCGCAATGGGCGGCTTCAAATAGTTTATATGGAGTCATTCCCCTTTCAACAATTCCTCCTTGTTTATTACAATTTTATACTGGGAAAGACCCACCTTAAGGCTCTGTAATATGTTTTGAACTGCTGTTCCTATATTTATGTTATGAAGTATCTTGCATTGAAAAAAAAAAAAGGAAAAGAAAAGAAAGTACAGCAAGTCAACAAAAAGCTGCGTTAAACGCTTCGAGATATCAGAATGAAAATGCAGAGTTGCTTAATGAGATCAAAGACATGTTAGAACGGTCGGAACCTCCCGTGTCAGCAGACTGCTGCATCTTCAGGGTTCCAAATCACCTTCGCAGATTGAACGAACAAGCTTTCTCTCCCGAGGTTATATCAATAGGGCCTTTTCACCATGGCAACGAAAAATTGGAAACCATGGAAAAATTCAAAGTGCAATACTTCAAAAGATTCATGCAACGGACCGAGTTAAAGGTGGATAATTTAGTCAGCAGTGTAAAGGATTGGGAAGGACGTGTACGTCGTTGTTATGCAGAGACTATTAAACATAGCAGTAAAAATTTGGCAAAAGTAATCCTGGTGGATGCGAGCTTCATTATCGAGTTTTTCTTGAGATTTTGGTTGCGTGAAGAAAGTCATGACTACCGTAGCTTGTTAAACTCGTGGTTGTGGACCATTATATGGTCGGACCTGATATTACTTGAAAATCAACTCCCTTTCTTTGTGATTGACAAATTATTCAACTTTGCATTTGAGTCTCACCCAAACTTACGTCCTAATTCCTTCGTTCAGTTGACCTTCTACTGCTTTAGGGTTGAGAACAGTCAGAAAATGTCTCCCAACAATATTCCTGATCTGAATATAAAACACTTTGCTGATTTGCGTAGAACCTTCTGGCTGCCTCCATTGCAGAGGATCCCACAAAGAAGCAGAAAATCAATTGACAATCTGTACTCTGCAAGTAAACTGCACGAGTCAGGAGTGGAGTTTAAGGTGGGTTCATCCAAATGCTTATTTGACTTGAAATTAAAAAACGGAGTGTTGGAACTTCCTTGCCTTAAGTTAGAAAATACCACAGACTCTCTTTATCGAAACCTGATCATGGCGTTGGAGCAATGTTACTATCTAAATGAGGCATATATCACGGATTATATTGTCCTCTTGGATCACCTTATCAACACTCCCAAAGATGTGGATTTACTTGTTCAGAAGGGTATCATTGTTAATTGGATAGGCCACAGTAATGCGGTGACATCCTTGATTAACAGTCTGAGCAGCGGCGTCGTATATCACGCGACCAACATCCACTACTATGAACTTTGTGAAGATTTGAAAGCATTTTACGAGGACCCTTGGCATAGTTGGAAGGCCAGCTTGAGACACGATTATTTTGGTACTCCTTTGAAAACTGCTTCTACCACTGCTGCTGTGACCTTGTTGGTGCTCACTCTCATACAGAGTGTATGCTCTATCCTCTCACTTCTGTTAGGTCAGAAGTGTAAGAATTCAACTAATTGTATTAGTATCAATATATTTAGTTGTTCATGTAGTACTGCTACTGCATGCATGCATTGACTATATTAAAGTACATCCATCCCGGCCATCGTGTTGTACATCATGATCACGTGGGACATTTTACTTGTTTTCTGATTGAGTATTAGTAATTGTGATCAGTGTACGTATTGGCATTAATTACTTGTGCGTGTATGATCTTTTTGGTCGCAAAGACGATCATTACAGCTTCCGGTGTACTCGCGTGAGTTCAAACTCCGATTCCATTTTTTATTCCCCACTTCAATTAAATGTTCTGCATATTAATTGGTCTCACGTATTCAGGAATTATAAGCCCTTTGTTATTTATTAGATGAAAGTAACGTGTGATGCACGTTTGCTTAGTTTATAATTTTTTTTGTTAATAATTAATTTTTTATTAATAAGGACGTAATGTTTTTGGTTAATTAAATAATAATGTAATATTTATGTAATTTATAAATAATTACACGTTGTGATATATTATAAAAGAAGAACATTAATAAAAGCTATAACATGATCCTATATATTATATCATTAGTTTTCAATTATAAACCAGTTCCTTTAAACCCAGTTGCACTAAAAAAATTCACCAAAAACATGCTAGGATAGTAAAAACAAACTTTCTTATTGATGACATTAAAAAGAAAGTTTAGTATGTTCAATGCATGTTGACACCACGAACATACAGCTCTAAATTATCATGCATAAAAAAATACCCAAAAGTCAAAAGGAATATATTTAGCCAAAAGGGAAAAATGTGGCACATCCAGAAAATTTGCCCTACACAGAAGTCAGTTCAGTAGTATCATCGAAATACTGATTTAATGATGTAGTAATATAATTTCTATATAAATAATTTACTCTTTTTAAGAAGAGGTGCAATCCAATCCAAGTACACTGGGTGAGGGTGCATACAAGAGAAAGCAACTCATTGGAGGAGGGAAGAGGGTAAACAAAGAGCCAAAGATACTCTTAAGCCAAATTTCTATTTGATGTTTGGAATGTAATAGAATTGTTCAGCAGCGTAAATGATGTTACTGTATCAGTTTTGATTTCAAAGTTCAATATCTTGAGGCCACTTGAGTACTAAAGGAAAGTCAAATGCTCCCAACTTCTTTTGAAACTGGCAGAAGTAGTTGAATTGTAAGATGTATAGAATGATTATACATTCTTCTTCATCATGTCAAATCGAGTAGCCTGAACCAAGCCCAACCACCCATAGTCAAAGAAATATGGAAAATAAATTACTAAATAAAATATGTGAAGATATGTTAGAAAGGCCAATTTGGAAGTAACTGCAGTGCCGTCATAGCATAGTGCTGCAAGCATGGCATTGGAAAGTGAGGTAAAGACTCAACATTCAATCCTTATCCTTTGGAAAAGGGTAAAAGCTAAGAGACAAATCAAACAATTATCGAATGACTGTAGAGAGAAAAGGGGAAAATTTGTAAAACAGTATTGAAAGCTAAGAGACAACCATAAATATTCTTGACAGAAAAATCTAATGCGTATAAAAATTTATTCAACTAAATGCGATGAAATAAGTGCAAAAATAAGATTATGATATGAATCCCCACAACATAGGCTCCATTTGAGTGACAAGAAAAGGAACTTTTTTAACGCATTGAAAGGCAGGGGGAGACTTTTTCTGAAATTTTGCGTATGGTGGTCTTAAAACCTTGTGGGTCCCATGAAAAAATATTTTACTGCAGTAAAATTTTTCCTTAAAAATCCCATCCAGCATTTTAGCAGGATTATGTCTCATATTATATATATACATATATATGCACACATTGTTGGCATGCATTCATCAAAGAAACTTGTTGCCATTTTTTCAGCAATCTTTTCTTGTAAACAAAAATAATGGAACAGTTGTGAAAATTCAATTTTGGTTTTATCCTTTTCTGCTTGAAATATGGTTAAGGCAATAAGACAACATCAAGATTTAACCAAGTTCAACAAAATGATAATAGCTCATTTCATAAAATTCTCCACCCAAAAATTCCTTATTTCTTATCCAGTCTAGTAAGTTCTTATCAAACTCCAAAGCAGAGGGCAATAGAGGCCTACCTCAGTCATTCTACGAATAAGCTACTAAGAGGATCAAAAACTTCGGAAAATTGTTCAACAGTTCAAGAAAATAAATTCTAATGAATTAATTAGGCACAAAAAAATAATCTACTATCCAATCACCTATCATCTATTTCGTAATTCAATATCATATTGTATATAAAAAGTATATAAAAAGAAGTTCACATTCTAGAAGTAGAACTATATCCTTACAAAGAAGGCACCTAAAGAATAATATCAATGAAGTTGTTCTCTGTTATCATGTCATATTCTAGCACATTGCAATAAATTCTAGTCCATTCAGTTGAGAAAAATGGCAATCGTAGGTTAACTTCATTAGTCCAGTTGAGAAGCTGTTAACACTTGGGGGAAGAGCCCAGTAATCAAGCAAAGACCTTATCTGTATAGAACTCAAATATGGTATGACAAGCCCCAACGTCCAACTAAGAAATGGTGGTTGTCCCATGTCCTTTTTAACATCCTAATACTTAACCTAACCAAACTGAAAATTAAAAAGGAAAGCCATATCCAAAAGGAGACTTTTTCAAGAAGCAAAGACCATGAATGATGATAACTGTTTGAGAAGGCTTGAACCTCTTATTTAACCAACGAAGAGCAAGTATATAAAATGCAAAGATGTGAAAACAGAATAATTAGGACAACTGGTTTGTATTTACATCATAGTAGTTCTTACTAAGGTTTATCCATACGACCACCACAAGGCCCCAACACATGAAGTTGATATCAATAAGTTCCTTCTAGATAAAAATATTTCTCTTGAGTACTGCCCCATTACAATTAAGAACTTAGAGTCTTAACTAAACTTAGCAACTGAAAAGTGAGACAATGAAAAAACTCAAATCAGTCTCTTTTTCACAAAATCTTGCACAAAAGATTCAGAGACTAACATCAGCAGGCAAGGACGAGTAAATGCTATGGAGTTCTATATAATTTTTATCCCACAGTCATTGCAAAGGGTATATAGTTACTACCATTAAAATCAGGACCCTTAATTTAAACTGAGCTCTTAAAATTCCCTTCTTCCAAGACTAAAAACATCCAACTGGAATTATACTGGTCTTGCCATCGGTCTAAAGGAGTCATGATTATCTTCCAAGTTTGTTGAGGATGCGCCTTTAGGAAGTGCAACCATGTGTGTACCGCTTTCTTATTTTGACCCAGTCAAATGTCCGATATGTTTGTCACTAACCATAAAGAAGGGAATGTAGCTTCCATCAATCAACTCATTCGTAAAATACTGACGGTTCAAAGGTAGAGCATTTCTGACGGTTCAATTTCAATCATTCTCAGTTCATCCCCTCTACTACCTAAAGGTTTACCACGAAAACCTCTTTTTGAAAATTTTGAGTACATTATGTATATTCATAGATAAAGAAAAGGCAACGAAGATTCATGGTTTCAGTCTTCCTTTAGTTCATTTTCAACAATACTAAAGTAATTAATTAAATCCCTCATTTTAAAAGTATTTCTCTGCTACAAACCACTGAAACACATATTGTTGATCGTAATTGGGGGAAAAGTGTGCCATACTAACATCTGCGAAGAGCATAAACTGAACAGAGTTCAACTTAATTATTCAAAATCCACAACCATGAGCTCATAAACACTAACGAAAAATAATCAGCGATGCAAAATTAAAATAAAACCAAAACCGTGGAGTTTGCACCAAGGAAAACGTTTAAAGATGAAAAGAAAGAGTATATGGAAACAAAACTGAGGGAAAAAAAAGATAGAAAGGAAAAATAGAGGTATGAGAGTTAATGATAAAGAAACTCACGACTGCAACTCCGCCACTGAGGATCACGTACTTGAAGCTCTTCTCCGCCATCGATGAAAATTGGGAAAGATTTTTCCCTAGGTCGTGCGTTGTGCTAGACAAATTGGTTTTGGAGAGAGAAACGAATGAGGAGATGTAAAATAGAGAAGACGTAAAGGTACGGAAGAAATTAGGGCTGAGCACCGACAGATCGGAGTCGGTATTTAGGTCCTTCGACTCTGACTTTGTCGTAGGCTGAGTCTAACCTCCGACTCCGACTCCGACTCCGAAGGATATATGCTCTGCTCTGGCTCCAAATCCGACTTGTCGGAGCTGAGTCGGGATGGAGTCAGTGAGACAGTGAGAGGGCAGTGGACACCGTACGATGACCCAGATCTGCGACGGCGTGGGGACTCAGCCAAGTTGGGAATTGGGTCTGTGATCAAAGATATATCCCCTGGGGGTGGGGACTCGGGGCGACGGCCGACGGGGACTACCGAGTGCCGACTGGGGCACCTGAAAACAGAGCTTCAAAAAAACCAACAAACATATCAACAACCAAACCCATAACAGATAAAAGAGAAATCAAAACAACTAAAACAAATAATATGATCAAAAATAATATTGTGGCGCTGGAGAACGAAGAGAATAAGTGGGGCACCGACTACAATTTCAAGCCCATATCCATGAATCAAACACTAGAGAGAGAGAGAGAGGAGATACCGGAGAAGTCGTCAGAGGCTGGGTCTGCGCCGTTTCGTGGGGGCTGAGGGAGTCGAAGGCTAGGGCTGCACTGTTTCATGGGGGCTGAGTGACAGGTGACTGAACTTTGAAAGTAAACCCTAATCAAACACTATCAGACTTCAGTGTCGAGGGGGGGGGGGGGGGAATAATTAAACTGGTCTTGAGTCGGGAGTCCTGATTGAAGTAAACGGCGCCGTTTACCTACAAAATGGCACCATTTTACTACAATTAACTCTGTTTTGGTATTTTCAGCCTTTTTTTTTTAAACCCTAAATCAAATATTAATTTTGTTTTAATACTATATATATTAACTATACTATTATATATAATATAACTATATATTATATAAGTATAACTATATATATTATATAAGTATAAATATATATAGTCTAATGACTCTAATACTATACAGTATATATATAGTTATATAGTATATATTATATATATATAAACTATACTATATATATAATAGTATAATATATAAAATAAAATAAGATATTTGATATTAAAATAAGGTATAGTAACTTATATAGTAACTTATAGTAAATTAGTAATATAAATTAACTATATAAGGTATAGTTATATAAAATATGTAAATATATATGATTAATGTATAAAAAATAAATAGTATAGTAACTATATATTATATAAGCCCTCAATATATATAGTATATATATAATCTATAATTATATATAATATAACTATATATTATATATTAACTTATAGTAAACTAGTAATGTAAAATATAAAATAAGCTATAGTAACTTTTATAGTAACTATATAGTCTATATTAACTTATATTAAATTAGTAATATAAAATATAAAATAAGCTATAGTAACTTATATAGTAACTATATTATTATATAGTAACTTATAGTAAATTAGTAATGTCAATTAACTATATAAGGTATAGTTATATAAAACATATAAATATATATGATTAATGCATAAAAAATACATAGTATAGTAACTATATACTATATAAGCCCTATATACTATATAAGCCCTTAATATATATAGTATATATATAATCTATAATTCTATATAATATAACTATATATTATATATTGACTTATAGTAAACTAGTAATGTAAATTATAAAATAAGCTATAGTAACTTATATAGTAACTTATAGTAAATTAGTAATGTAAATTAACTATATAAGGTATAGTTATATAAAATATATAAATATATATGATTAATGCATAAAAAATACATAGTATAGTTACTATATATTATATAAGCCCTTAATATATATAGTATATATATAATCTATAATTATATATAATATAACTATATATTATATATAATATATTGACTTATAGTAAACTAGTAATGTAAAATATAAAATAAGTTATAGTAATTTATATAGTAACTTATAGTAAATTAGTAATATAAATTAACTATATAGGATATAGTAACTTATATAGTAACTATATTAACTTATAGTAACTTATAGTAAATTAGTAATGTAAATGAACTATATAAGGTATAGTAATTAGTAACTTATAGTGTAACTATATTAACTTATAATAACTTATAGTAAATAGTAATGTAAATTAACTTATAGTAACTATATTAACTTATATTATTTATTATAATGTTTATACATTATTATTTATTAGATGCTAATATATTGATAGTACATATTTTTATAAAATATGCACAATATCGGAGTCGGAGTAGAAGTCGGGGTCGGAGTTAGATTGGAAGTCGGAGTCGGATCGGAGCGGATTCGGAGTCAGGACACCTCCACCTCCACCTCCACCTCCGACTCCGACTCTGACTCCAACTTTTAGTGGAAAAAGAAATTCCAAATCCGACTCCAATTTGTTGGAGTTGGAGCGGAGCCGAATTTTTAAATTTTTGCTCAGCCCTAGAAGAAATTAAAGAAAATATAATAAATGAAGTTAACGGATTTAGTAAACGGAGTTCAACTTTAACGGTAAAATAATGCATTTCCGTTAAAACAACAAATTTATATTAGATAGCCCTTTTTATATATAAAGATATATGAAAAATATATAATATAGTCTATAGATCATTGTGTTGCGCGCCCAGTGTTCAGGAAATTCAGATGGTATTCACGGGCGTTCTTTTAAAAGTTGCTTGTCCCACGCGAAGATTTTACAAGCTAGCTAGCTAGCCTTTCTACCATTAATATACAACACAGGCACGCACGAGTAATCATGTAGCTAGTTGGCCGGATTGATGGATCACAAATCAAAAGTTAGAATCAAAGGATAAGTCAAAACTTATGTATTGTTTATTGCATTAGAAATGACAACCGCACGATCGTTAACTCAATTCGTAAGAGTACTTTTGTAACGAAACTTGTAATATCTTTAGGATTTTTCTCTGAAAAGAGATGGAAAATGTTACAAATTAAGATTTGGCCGGTGGGAATATGCATGTACTCATGTTTGTAATTTAAATATTGCGCGCGATCATCAGTACCATTATCATTTCTAGAAATGACATCATGATCATAACAACTTCTGTCCGTAAACAAGGCCATGAATAAGGGATGGGACAATAACATTGATCATGATCATGATATTTTTTTTTTTTTTTTGATATCTTTGGGTGAGATCAACTTACGCGCACCTCGACTAATCTCACGGGGCCCTGAAGTTAACGGTAAGGTAATTATCCAGTGGTTCTGAGGGGACTCGAACTAGTGACCATTGAGGAGCAAACCCAAGGCCTGACCAATTGAGCTACCCCTCATGATTTGATCATGATTATGATATGATGTGTACATTATATATATGCTTCCAAAAGCTACCCCGCGGCCAAGTCAATATAGGCTATGATCATTACATCCAAACTATAAAAATTAAGAAAATTAATTACCCCTTAAGTCATATATATTAATGAGACATTGAATCAGAAGTAAATATTATAATAGAAAGAAAATTAATTAATTAGTAATTTTCAGCCATGACAAATAAAAACTTTATATATTGATTAGAAATTACTCACAGCAAATGTTGATTTAATTGAGGCCAGGGTGAGTTGACAGAGTCAAAGTATGAGTCTTTTTTTTGGTTAATTAACTAAAAAGTTGAGCCTAATCGATCAACCTAATTAAGTTGACAGAATTATTTTGAAGTATTCGCAATTCATGACATCCTTGAAAATTAATAAATCAGTCCATATATATATAATAATTAGATCGAAAATGCAGAAAATTGAAAGAGATAGAATCGAAATTCTGAATTCTCTTCGTGGCAAATATATAATCGATCAGCACCCTTCAACCCATACGCCGCACTATGGTTCTGATCGTCGATCAGAAACAGGCTTTGAAGAGGCAGTAGCAGCTAAAATATCCAACCTGAACAATAATTAACAATCAAATTATCTCTAAAATAAGAAAATGTGATAATTAGTAGGCAGTGCAGTTCTTAATAAGGAGAATAATTCGCACGTACGTACTCCTACAGACCATGCAGGACAACAACCCAGGCCAGATTGATCTGGGATATAGTCACCGGACTCTGCCGGTCAATGACGACTAGCGGACGGATCTGTAAAGAAATTAAGAGAAATCGAGTGAAGAACGAACGTACCAGTCCTCGACGCAGCCAGTACTTTCTTGGGTGCGGTCTGAAGCATGAGCAATTGTAGGTTGTTGAGGATGGGATTGGGCCGGCGGAGGTTGATGAGGTGATTCCGGTGAGCCTGGACCTGGACGTGTGGTCATGGGATAAAGATGTATATCGACGCCAAAAGGAGTGGGCCTCTGCGGGTTGGAAGAACTCATTTGATCCATTTTGATGGTTTTTTCATGTTGAGCAATGCTTTTAATTAACCTGGGAAGGGGCATCCCCTTTTAATCATTTGACCTGGATCTCAACAAGCCCATCCTCCTTTGGATGGAGAGGGATGAAGTGATGTGGAGACAGCATTCAAAGGTTTTATGGCTAAGAGAAGGGGATCAAAATTCAAGGTATTTTCACATGAAAGCATCTCAAAGGAGGAAAAAGAATAGATTGAGAAGAATTCAAGATGAGCAGGGGCAGTGGCATGAGCGGTCCGGCATGGATAATGTAATTCTTGATTACTTTAGAGAGTTGTTTACTTCTTCAAGTCCAAATGATTCTCTAGAGTTTCTACATGTTTTAAGGGGAAGAGTGACTCCTCACATGAATGATGATTTAAGAAGAACATATACTGAAGAGGAGGTTAAGGCAGCGCTACATCAGATGCACCCTTCAAAGGCTTCGGGTCCGGATGGCATGTCGCCAATTTTTTTTCCAAAAATATTGGCATATGGTGGGTGGATCAGTGACTGCAGCTGTTTTGAATGCCCTCAACTCAGGTTCTTTTCCATCATCTCTTAATCATACCTTTATTTCTTTGATCCCAAAGCAAAAGTCTCCAACTAGAGTAACGGATTATAGGCCGATTAGTTTATGTAATGTGGCCTATAAGTTGATCGCTAAAGTTATTGCAAATAGGCTGAAATTGGTATTACCTAGTATTATTGGAGAATATCAAAGTGCTTTTGTGCCGGGGCGTTTAATTACGGATAATGTTCTTATAGCTTATGAATTAATTCATTACTTGAGGCAAAAGATGTCAGGAAAACAGGGTTTTATGTCTTTGAAATTGGATATGAGTAAAGCGTATGATCGGGTGGAGTGGGGTTTTTTAAAATCTATCATGGAGGTGTTGGGTTTCAATGACGAGTTTGTAAAGTTGATTATGCTGTGTGTTAGTTCAGTTTCCTTTTCGGTGCTTATTAATGGTGAACCGAAGGGCCCTATAACCCCTTCAAGAGGTCTTAGACAGGGGGACCCATTGTCCCCCTATCTTTTTGTCTTATGTTCTGAGGGCTTAACCAGTTTATTAAAGGAAGCTGGATTGAGGAAGCAACTTTCAGGAGTTAAAATTTGCAGAGGGGCTCCGAATATCACTCACTTACTGTTGGGATGATAGTTTGGTGTTTGGTAAGGCTAAATCTGAAGAGAATAGAAGGGTTTAAGCAATTCTGTTAAAATATGAGGCAGTTTCTGGTCAAAGGATTAATAAAGAGAAAGCATCCATGGTTTTTAGTGGTAATGTGCCGAGTGAAACCCGAGAAGAGATTAAAAATTTATGGGGTAATTCTGAAATTCAGCAATATGACAAGTATCTGGGGTTACCACATTTTGTGGGAAGATCAAAGAACCGAGCATTCCAAGTCATTAAACATAGAGTATGGCAGAAACTGCAAATGTGGAAAGAAAAGTTGCTTTCTCAAGGGGGAAAGGAAATCTTGTTAAAGGCAGTGGTGCTTTCAATTCTATCATATTCTATGAGTTGTTTTCTTCTTCCTTCAAGCTTATGTGATGAGTTGGAGGCCATGATGGCTCGGTTTTGGTGGTGACAGAAAGATAACGAGAGGAAAATACATTGGTTAAGTTGGAACAAAATGTGTGCAGCTAAAGCTTGGGGAGGTTTGGGTTTTAAAAAGCTGAGAATTCATAACTTGGCTATGTTAGCGAAAGAAGGTTGGAGGTCGCTCCAAGATGAAAATTCCCTACTGCATAGGTTGCTAAAGTCTAAGTATTTTACTTCTTCAAACTTCTTGACAGCTGGTTTGGGAAGGTCTCATTCCTTTTCTTGGAGAGGGATTTGGGAGGCAAGAAAATGGGTAGTTGATGGCTACAGATGGAGGATTGGGGATGGAAATTCTGTTAATATTTGGTTGGATAAATGGATTCTGGGTCCTCTTTCTTTGGTGAAGGAAGGGGTTGAGATTAGGGAGGGCACTGAAATGGAAAGTGTAAATACTTTATTTTCTGGAAATTCTAGATTATGGGATAGGGAAAAACTTAGAGCTCTCTTTAATCCAAGAATAGTAAGGGATATTTTGAAACTGACTTTTGGGGCTGTGAATGATGAAGATAAAAGGGTATGGGGCTTTGAAAGAAGTGGTTTATTTAGTGTTAAAAGCTGCTACCGGTTCATTATGGAAAGTCAAGGGCCTAATGAAGCTGAATCCTCTACGGCTGCTGCCCATAAACTGGTTTGGAAAAATATTTGGAAGATGCCGGTTCCTCACAAGATAAAAATATTTGCTTGGCGAGCTTGCAAGGATGGACTGCCTACAAAGTCAAATTTATTGTTGAAGCATGTTCCTATTAATCAAATCTGTAGTTTCTTCAATGAAAAAGAAGAAGGAATCCTTCATGCTTTGGTGGAATGTAAGTTGTTGGAAGATTCTTGGTTGAAACTGTTACCTACGCTAATTTCAGAATCTTATTCAAGTATTATAGATATAGCTTTCAAATTTTGTAAGGCTAATCTTTGGGAAAGCTTATCTATTTTTTTCTCTGTGGCCTGGGGTTTTTGGTATAGGCGGAATAAATTTTTCCATGATCAGATTGTCATTTCTCCTCACAATGCAGCTGAGCATGCTTTATCTCTGTTAAAGAATTATAAAGATGTATATAAAAGGAATAGAAGGCAGGTGCAAGACTTTTATAAATGGAAGATGCCTCAAGGGGACTTTTTAAAGTTGAATGTGGATGGATCTCTATGTGTTGAATCTGGAAATGCAGGTGCAGGAGCTATTCTCCGAGGCAGAAGGGGCAGAACGTTGCTGGCTGCATCCATACCAGAAGTGGCAGTTGATGATGTTGAGCACATTGAACTTCTGGCTATTTTCCGTGGTTTGCAACTTTGTGCAGGTATGGGTATTACTCATATACAAGTGGAAAGTGATTGCCTCTTGGTTATTGAAGCTTTAAATCAAGATAGCATGTCCAACTCTTTGTTTGGGGGGATTTATTATGAGATTAAACAGTTGTCTGCTCTGTTTGGGGAATGTTTGTTTACACATGCTTATAGGGAAGCTAATATGGCTGCTCATTCTTTAGCTCAATATGGTAGGAATGTTGGTAGTATTACCACATTGTGGGATTGTATTCCGGACTTTCTATCTCAAACCTTATGGTTTGATTTATGTCTGTAATCTTCTCTTTTATTTAATGAAGTTTGAAGTTTGAATATCAAAAAAAATAATTAACCTGGGAAGGAAGCTAGGGACGGACAAGCTAGCTGCTACCTACCTCCGTCAACACATATACATCATTGAGCTGCTAATTATCAGGTAAATCCAAGTCAAGCCAGGTTAATTTGGATTCTCATAAACGAGAAATCAAACATATTATATATATATATATATAATAAACTGATCAACGAAATTAAATAATTAAGAAGACTCCTGATAAATTCATGATATATAAGAAATTAATATGAAATATAAATATAATATATATATATTTTAATGAGAAGTAGCGCAAACTAATATTGATTTGATTAATATTAATTTCACGGTGGCCAGTTAATTTAATTAATTTCCAAGACCTGGTAAAAAGTTGTAGGGAACTCAAAAGGAAAATTCGAAATGTTGAAGAAACCGACATCCTTTAATTTGCTCTCATCTACTTCTTACTACAATATTAATTCTTCAATTGACCTTTTCTTCTTGACTATTGTTTCTAATCATTCATTTCAGAACAAATTTATTGCATGTGAACCTATGGACAATGACTGTTTATCCGGGCCAGATTTTTTCACGGCCTAGTCTGGAACCCGGATACCCAGATTCCAGTTTTGGATTTCGGCCTGGATTTGATCCGGGCCGGAACCCGCATCATTAAAACCGGATTTATTCGTTCCATAATCATAACCTGGTTTAACCGGGTTGGTATATAAGCTCTATTTCGTTACACTCACTCTCGTCTCCCCGTCTTCTCTCTCTCTCTCTCTCTCTCTCTCTCTCTCTCTCTCTCTCTCTTACAGGTGAAACCCTAGCTGTCGTATCCTTCGTTCTTCACTCCTCACCAATGAAAATGAGTATGCCGTATATCACCTGCGATGCCCTACATTTCCCTGCCCCCCGATTCACTGTCTTTCATCTGCTCTCTCTCTCTCTCTCTCTCTCAACCCTAGCAACGAAACCCTAGCTGCTGCCGTGATGATCTCAACCCCCCCTCTCTACGCCCACCGATACACTCATACCCATCAAGCTCTCAAACCCATCTCTTACCGACATCCATTCGAGCCTTCTAGATTCGGTAAGCCTCTCCATTTCTCTCTTCATTTGGGCATTTTTTGGGCTCTCACTGGTCATTCAAGTAAGGCCCCCACCTCCTTCTGCATTTTTTTTCTCATTCTTCAACCTTAGATGTAAAGGTTTAGTATCAGTCGGAGTAAAGGTTTCTGGGATGGGTTCGTTTCTTTTTTTTTTTGTTGCTTTTACCCTGTTTTTCTTCATGGAGCAAAATGGAGACAAGGTTTTTTTTTTCCCGTTAATCGGAATAGAAAAACATGTAAAGAATGAGATTTATCGTTGGGAGGCAAAAAAAAGTTGGGTTTTTGGTAATAAGGTTGAGATCTAGATTGATTTCACTCATGTGTGAGCTCAGTAAAGATTTCCAATACTAGCCACAGATTCGTTTATTTCATGTTGGAGATTTCTATGAATCTGTGTGCTAGTATTGAAATGGTTCAAACATCTTTGGCCTCGGATCCAGTGGTAAAGAGATTAGTTGATAGATTTTGTCTTGTCTTGATTTTTACTTATCAAAAAAAGGATTTTGTCTTGTCCTGATTCTTCTCAGGTGGATGGCTATGTTAAGATATTAGAATAGTTTGATAAGCATGTGAAGCGATTAGGAAATGTCAAGTTAGAGAGATGTCTTTCGTCTGGCCTCTAGGTCTCTTATTATTTATTATATGGAGTGAGTTTTACAAGCTGTAGTACCCAAGAATTTGATCTGATTTGCTTATGAACAACTGTTACAAGTTGCATGCTTTTCAACACACACTGCATCCAATGCCTATGTTATTTCTTATTCGCTGACAGATAAGGTTTTTGTTTCAGAAAATTGATTCGTAAAAGTCTAAAATCCTGTTTGTTGATGGGGTTCTCGACAGTGGGATTGGAGCTATCTTTGGGTTTGGCTCTCTCAAAGTTGCATGTATTGTCATGATGATCATGATCTGTAGGATATTTCAAGATGCAGCATGCTGAAGAATTCTCTTTAAGATTTGAGGATGTTTTGTGTCAGGATAGTCTAGGCAATGCTTAATATTATCAATGAGTAGAATTTGATATTGCCATCTTTACTTCTCAAAAAATGCTTCCCATTCTCTCCTTAAGAAAATTTCAAACTTGTGTTTCAGTTATGCAGGTTTAGGTGTGTTCTTTTGCAAGTTTAATGATTCCTTTCAACATTTTGAGACTACATCTTTCCCTGTACTGTTATTGGATTTCTGAAGAGCAATGTCAATTTTTATAGTCCTTTGGGTGTAGTGGTAGTGGGAATGTTCTTACCAAATTAGTTCATGTTTGTTGTTGTATTGGAGTTTAATTAAAGCAATGTATGTGTTTTATAATGTTCTAAGCAAATCAGTTCAAACAATGTAATATGTAGTAGATTTTTTTTTTCTTTTTTGGTTAATTAGTTGTTTATAGCGTTAGCTGATATGTATGTGTTAATTATAATTAGTTGATATTTTTATTAGTATGGACAATGATATAAAAAATATAAGCTTTTATAAACAAAAAAAATTTTGCATTTCAACAATGGTTATTGAAAAAATTGCAATAAATATTGGATTTTTGAGAAACATTTTTTCAACATAAAAAAATTAATAACAGAGATTTCAGTAGAAAAAAAAAAAAAAAACCCCGGGTTTGATCCGGAACCCGGATTTCCGGGTTATAAAAACTCAGATCAATTAGGATTTCGGACCGGGTCATAATCCGAGTATAACTGGGCCAGAACCCGGTCTGGATTTTGAACCCAGTTTCCAGCCCGGGTATACCTGGATACCCGGTCCGAAACTCAGTTGAACATCCCTATGGACCGTGTAATCTGTACTTATAATAAAATTCAACCAATTAATTGCAATATGCAGGTTGACTTTTCTGGAATCAATAATTATAACTTCTTTCTTTGTAATTGTACCTCTCCCGATTGTTTTCTTCTTTAATTTTGCCTTTAATGTTGCATCTGCTGTCATAATCGATCACAGCTTCTGAGAAAAGAAGCTAATTATAATTTATGTTTATTTGGCCTTGATATAATATATATAATTTTTACATTCTAAAATTATCTTTTTAAAAAAAAAATTAAAAAAAAAAATACACACTTCTCACCTATCACAGTGTATGTAGAATTACTAAAGAAAAATAAATGATTTAAAAAAGAAAATCCCAACAACTAACAAGTAACAATTACAGTGGGTATAATTCGATGTTTACACATATGGTTCCTGCTTCTTCTTCTTCTTCTTTTCCTTTTTTTTTTTTTTTTTTTCTTCTTCTTCTTCTTTCCTTCTTCACAACAATAAGACATTTATAGATAAATTAGCATATACAAAATACAAGTTCACTAAGATGTGAGTCCACTACAGTCTTCTAAAAGCTAAAACACATTACAACACACAAAAAAAAAAAAAAAAAAAAACAAAATTGATCAAAGCCAAAATATTGGCTCTCATCCAATTCCCACAAAGGAATATGGCTTGGTGACAGTTTTTAAATAGTCTGATGAACAAACTATAAAGTAGCAGTTAGAAGCTGTAGTAAAGAGGGGTGTGTTGCAACACGTTGGTCTGAACTAGTTGGAAGGAACTGTCGTATCCACTTTTCACTCAATCATTGGTTAGGGAAAGCGAAACATAGGAAAGCAACGGGGAATTGAGACGAATCACCGACAAGGGGTCACCATTGGCGGTGACGGCGCGTGGAGCACACACTGCACCTAGAGAGGAGTGGATGGTCGGAACAGAAAGATCAAATGCCGTTGATCCCGACATTACTGTGTGTGGCAACAAGAAGCATCCCCAAAAGCAGCGTGAAGCTTGTGCACAACTAGGGGTGTAAAAAAAATAGTGAACCGGTAAACTGGACCAAACTAGTGAGTTTAGTTTGGTACCGAGTTTGGTTCGGTCTGGTACCAGTTTTATTTTTCTTAAAACAAGTCAAAATTAGTCTGGTTCCGGTTTTTCTTTTTCTAAAATCGGACTATATTGGACCGGTTCATATATATTTTAATTTTTTATATAATATATAATTATATATAAAATAGTTTTGTATTATATGATAAATTATTAATTAATATAATATTAAATTTTAAAATCTTATATCACTATAATCTATAATACAATTATAATATATATTATAATATACTACAATATATTATCACTATAGTATTATATACTATAATATATTATATTATATATATATTATATAATATACTATATTAAAACCGGAAAACTGGATTGAAAACTGGTAAATTCGGAGTACCAATTTAGGAGGATAACTGGTGCGTAATCGGTTTTAAAAAAACAAACTGGTGCATACCGCTTCAGTCCTAAATTTTATCCAAAACTAGATCAGACTAGGGGTGTGCTCCGATTCCGACTAAGTCGGAATCGGAACCCCGACTTCCGATTCCGACTTTTGTCGGAATCGAAATCGAGCTCCGATTCCGATTCCGACTGGAATCGGAGTTCGCCTCTGTTCGGAAGTCGGAATTCCGACTACCGATCGGAATTCCGACTTCCGATGAGGCGGAATTCCGACTCCAGTCGGAATTCCGAATTCCGATCGGTAGTCGGAATTCCGACTTCTTTAGTATGATAGGTTTTATCTTATTTTAAATTTAATTATATACTAATTTATGTATTAGTTTAATGTGATTAATCAAAAAGTAAATTTTAACTTGAAATAATATTAATTTAAATTTATGATTAATTTACTAATTAATCAAACTTGCATTATGAGAGATATAGTACTTATATATATATAGATATCTGTGTGTGTGTATATACTATATATATAGGCGGCTCATGATCTAGCTAGCTCCCTTCGCATTTTCGGCTCATGAGTTTTATTACATACAAATGAATTTGCATACCGATCTGCGTATTAATATTATACATAATTCAGAAGATCATAAACAATGAATAATAGAAATAACAGCCGAGTTCAAAGTTTGATTAAACAGTCCATAAGAACAAACATTTTGATTCAACCAAAAAAGAAACATCATTTGCAGCATCGTAGTTGGTCATTTGAAGTACCTGAAATTAAGATAAAAAAAAATTCAATCAATAAATGTAACCAAATATTGATTCAGAAAATTGAAACGGAATTAAAAGTAAAATTTAATTACCATTAATACCAAGGACGGAATAAGTTAATTCTGATATCAACTTATCTTTATCCATACTCCATCAGTCATCAGCAACTATACTGGGGTTCACAATTACATCTGTGAAATGATAAAAAAATATAAATTAAATAAATTAGTATAATCATAAAAACAATTAAAATAATCAATAATAAAAAAACAAGTAAAATATGGTTACCATCTTCAAGCCTATAGCTCTCATCGTCAATGCCAATGCTATCTAGTCCAAGGGGTGTATCACTGATCCAGTTCTGTGTGCAAACGAGGGCCTCCACAGTTGACGGTGACAAAGAACTCCGGAAAGCATCCAACACTCGACCTCCAGTGCTAAACGCCGACTCAGATGCAACCGTCGTAATAGGAATGGCTAGCACATCTCGGGCAATACGGGAAAGGACTGGATACTTGACGGAATTAGCCTTCCACCAAATGCATATCTCAAATGCAGGACTAGGTGCCTCGACCTCTTCCATAAAATACCGTTCAACCTCTGAAGTACACCCCATAATATTCTTCGACGCAACAAGCTGATGATACTCATTCATGATGTCGTAATTCTGACGGCGTCGAGGCAATGCACCTACTGGGCTAAAGTCATCAGAGGGAGGTGTCGGAGTCACATGTGAGGTACCCGCTGAAGATGAAGGTTGTCCACTATTTTTGTAATGGAAGTACAAGTCATTGAGATCAGTTTTAAGCGATGTAACAAACGATGCAGCCTTCATTGCCCCAAGGACGGAATTTGCCCAATATTCTATCACGACCAACTTGAATCGGGGGTCAAGGATCACAGCCACAAAGAGTAATCTATTTATCTTCTCAACTTGCCCCCAATATTTATTATATTTGGACAGCATCCTCTGAGCCATACCAGATAGAAGTCCGCTAGGGTCATCACAACCATCTTCCAAGTGGTGGTGTAGTGTCGAGATCTGACTGAACCACAAGTTTGCAGTCGTGTATGCGGATCCAGATATTTTCATTGTAATATCATAAAAAATCTGCAAAAATGTAACAAAAAATCCTACACTCGTCCAATCATGTGTGTTCGGCGGACCGAGCCCCTTTCCGGCAGGCTCCAGCAAAGCATACTTAAGGCCCCCATTTTCCACCTCCATCCGCTCAAATACTTTCTGGTACCTCTGTGCCACATCTAACATCATATATGTAGAGTTCCATCGAGTGGGAACGTCCAAGCACAGCGTCCGTGAATGTTTTATCCCAAGTTGTTCTTCTATTGCCCTGAATTTTTTCAGCCGTTGGGGAGAAGCCCTCACATACCGCACAATGTTGCGGACTTTTGTAATGGAATCATCAACCTCTTTTAAGCCCTCAGTCACAATCAGGTTGATTATGTGAGCACAACAACGAACATGGATAAACTCATGGTCCCGGATGACATCATCTCTCACTCTCGTATTCCGCTTGAACCATTCAATTGCAGTATCATTGGCACTAGCATTGTCAACTGTAATGCACAAAACTTTCTGAATTCCCCAATCTTTCAAGCAATCATCCATTGCCGCCCCAATTGATGCACCCTTATGATCACTGATTTCTTTGAATCCAATAATCCGTTTTTTTAAAATCCATGAACTGTCAATGTAGTGTGCTGTAATACACATGTATGAAACATTCTGTATAGACGTCCATGTGTCAGTCGTAAATGAGACTCTCTGGCCAGTCCTCACAAACAT
The DNA here is from genome assembly GCF_018687715.1 of Carya illinoinensis. Taxonomy (NCBI): domain Eukaryota; kingdom Viridiplantae; phylum Streptophyta; class Magnoliopsida; order Fagales; family Juglandaceae; genus Carya; species Carya illinoinensis. The sequence goes on from NC_056757.1 coordinate 36,889,193, forward strand.
TTGCCTCATCTCAGCCTTCTCTTTTAAATGCCTTTTCATACAATCCCGCATCACTGTATACCGTGACGGCATTGGGAATCGTGGCTCAATGAGCTTGACAAACTTTCGGAACCCTCTTCTTTCAACTGTCATAAAAGGCATCTCATCTTCAATGATCATCTCGACAAGCGCATCTCTCAACAACTTCTCACTGTATTGAGGGATGGTCATTTTCTTAACTTGCGTACCATCAGTCGCAGTAGAAGTTTCATAACTCAGCGTTGTCTGATCTTTGGCCGCCAATCCCTTCGCTATCTTATACCTCTGGCAACCATTTAGATGTGATATCAATCCAGTAGTGCCTTGTTTCTTTGAATGACATCTAACTTCTTGGCCACAATGGTTGCACGCCGCGTGCGGTTCCGAGGGATCACCGTCAACCTTGGTGAAATGTTCCCACGTCCACGATCTTTTTTTATTTGATCGTGGACGTGGTGGCTTGGCACTCGCGGATGGAGGTGGTACATCCGGCTCATCCCCAATACCCATCTCAGCCTCCTCATTAAATGTATCTTCATCTTCTATATTTACCGGCATTGGGAATCGACTACTTGCACATGAAGTTTGTGTTCTGGAAGAGGGTCTCGATCTCGGTGTTGGGGACGCCCGAGACGGCATTGTGGCATCCTGATCCTGTTCTGGGGTCCCATATGGTTCTTCCTCCATAGCTTCAAATCTGTCACATATATAGAAAACCAAATTAATAAGCATGGTTTATCGTCTTACATTCAGATACCCAAAAAAACAATGAAAATACAAGTTTTGATTGAATGTAAGATGGCAAACTAAAATATCAAGCTAGACGGCAAACTGGATCTAACGTATCCTACTAAGATCCTAGGTTATAATAGCCCTCCATGTAGAATCCTCAAACTTAGCCCATGGAGCTGACTGATTCATATCAGCATAACTCTATTGAAATTTGTATAATTATAACTAAATCCATGAACTGTCAGTTTTTTAAAACTAACCTTGATTTAAAATTTTCTCAACTCATTATTTAAACTTGTAAGCAACATTCGAGCACCAGAGCTTGATTTGTATGATATGAGTCCATATTTGCTCTAGAGCCTTCTTCTTTTTGGCAAGTGAATAAAGAGTTAAATAAGAAAATTGAGAGATTTAATACCCTAAGTCTGTGATCCCCTCCAATTATCTTGATGCACCTACTGATAAATGGCTTGTATTTCTGTGGTTGATCGAATCTCCTCACCAAAGACCAAACCTGGCAGAATATATCAAGCATCAAAAATTAAAAGGCGCTCAAATACAACATTCCAACAGTCACCTTTCCAAAAAAAAAGATAGTATTCAAGCTCTAAACTTCTCAATGAACAAAACTCGTTTCTTCATCAGAAAAATTTATATATTTAATAGAGCTGCACGATCTAATTTATTTCCTACAATTTCTCATCACCTATAAATCATACTTTTATTCAATGATAACGGATTTGACAAAGAAACTGACCTAGTAAACAGTAGGAACCTCTCTACACATTAATAATGCAAATGAGGTGGCACGATCTATCCTTCCAAGCCATCCAAAATTCTGTTCTTTGTATCATCTCGGAGACTTAGTTGAGAGACACTTTCCACAGGAAACAAGCTTCAGCAATGAATGTGGCTTTCGTGTCCTGATTTTCAAACGTGAAAGCTGCAGATGCCAATGCACATAAGCACCATCCTCAAGTAATCATTATCTAACTATTTGTCATACTGCAATTGAACTTGAATAAAAAAGGAAAAAACTATTGATCTTAATGCATAATTTAACCAACTTACCAATTAATATATACAACTAGAGAAATCTTGCAAAGACAATAATGGGGAAGTCTTATCAAAACAACCTCGGAAATGACTGGCACTAGGTCCAACCAATTATAGAAAAAGCAATAGATGTAAGTACGTTCTTTTACATTAACATGATTTCCATTTTTTTTTTTACCATGCACTTGACCAAGCTAATATTTCTCAAAGAAAAGACAAATCCTAATATGGCCTTGAAAAACATGGAGCATAACTCTGGAAAGAACATGATACCTGAAAATTCTAACACACTTTAAATGAGGTGGCAACTAGCAACACCAAGCATAGGCATAGGTATAGGCATATTATTCAGAGAAGAAGGTACTTGGTGTTGGTTGAAGTATATTAGAATAGGCCGATAATACTTCAATTGAGCCACCATAAAACACATTTATGAGTCTGGGTTTCTGAAATGAACAAGGGGGAAGGGTTGGCTTTTCGACAATTCTCCTAGCCTGCCTGATTGTAATTAATAAGCACAGCTGAGCACGAACAACTATGGGGTTAAGCATATCCATCATGCAATACACACCCAATTTCCTAAGGATTTTTCTACCTCATGCCTTTTCAATTATCCCCTTTTTGCTATTATGTTGCTCTCAGTCGAAATAATCAAAACCATTTATACCCTATGCACACTTTATATACACATTTTATTATTAAGATCCTCACAATCTTCCAATGGACCATCCACAAGAACATCATTAATTCCCATTTGAATGTCACATGAGGGGGTTTCACACCAATGCAAATCTGTTAGCCACATATTCCTTGTGGAATTTACACTAACACCAATAGGATTTGGAGAAGCATTCATGTGCTATGAGTTAAGTAACTTTCCTTGAAATTAATAATCTTGCAATTTGATGACGGTTGTCGTCGTTTCCTTTATAAAAGATATCTAGAGATCAAATTCTCAATATTTTCAACTCTTTAATTACAAATTGAAAAAAAATAAGTCATGGGTTTAGAAAAGAATTATAAAAGAACATAATTGCCACAATGTTTATATCCTTCATTATCACGCTTCAAATTTCCTAATGAGACCACATCTAACATCAAAAAAATCGTTTCTTTGTGTAAAAGTATTTTTTAGCTAATGTATTATCAAAGCCCCAATTCACACAGTAAAATTTCTTCATATTAAGCCTATTCCGTTTCTTTGTGACATTTCCACAAATAGGTTGCCTTCAATGGCCAAAATCACAAACAAATAAAATACTAAAAATGAAAAACGGTTCCTCAATACATAATCATTTCACAACTCAGTTCACCATTCAGTGCATTCACAGAAAAATTCCATACATCCAATCTAATCCATTTAAAATTTTAAATTCGGAATACACATTACAATTTACACAAGTCACCAGTTTTTACCTTTTGGAGAAAACTGGTCGGATTCGGCGGACGGAGTCACGGTGGGGGGCGGCGATGGCAGTCTACAGCGGACGGAGTCACGGTGGGGGGCGGCGGCTTCGTGTGGCGTGCGGCGTGAGAGCACTGAGAGGTCTGTGCCTCTGTGGAGCAAAATGGTTTAATGGAGATCGGCAAAATGGAGGTCTGTGAGGCGTGAGCTGTGTCCGGCTGAGGTAAGTCATAAGTGGTTCCTCAAAACGGCGTCGTTCCCATTTAAATGGAACGACGCCGTTCCGTTTTACTTGTACAAATATTCCAGCTGCAAAACGACGTCGTTTTGCAGCTGGAATATTTTTTTTAAAAAAGTCGGAAGTCGGAATTCGGAATTCGGAACCAACTGGGTACCGATTCCGATTCCGACTTCCGAGTCGGAATCGGTAGTCTTCCGATTCCGATCCCGAGTACCGAATATTCCGATTCCGCCGGAGTCGGAATCGGAGCGGAAATCGGTCGGAATCGGAAGTCCCGGAATTTTGAACACCCCTAGATCAGACCATATTGGTTTGACCCTTACGCACGACATTAGCAACGCATGAGGCGAATGTGCCACTTGAAAGGACAAATTTCCTCTATCAACTTAAAGATCGGCGCCTAGGAGGTTGATGGGGGGGTGCACATTGGATGGACCTTGGTCGCTGGAAAGCAGCAAATCGACTAGTTTTGATGCTAACAAGAGAAAACTAACGGAAAAAGCATAAAAGTGAAAAAACCAACCCTAAGCGGAGGTCGAGGTTGTCGGAGGAGGAAGGTTGGTGGAGCCGAAGCCCCAAGCCCCCTCCTCCTGGCGAACTGAGCAGAACTCTGAAAGTGGCGATGGTTTTTTGGAGAGAAAATGGACAAGTTTTCTCCCTTATTGGGTAAGATTGACAATCAACTGGATTCCTGGTTGTTATACTGATGTATATTTTTCTTCGATCTACTAGCAAAATATATTTTAAAAAAGTGAAGCCGTCAATCGTTGTATGTTGGGTTTTTTTTTTAAAAAAAATCAATTATTATTATTTTCAATCATAGAATACCATAAAAAAAAAAAAAGGATCCAATAACGCTACTGGACCCCGCAAAGCGACGGTTTTGGTTTTTAACTGTCATCTACTTCAAATTATAAATATTGTATCATGTTTTTAAAATATTTATTTTTAAAAAAAGTATTCATTTTTCTCATAAAAAGAAAAAATCCACGCTTTTCCTCATATCCACCGTACGTGAACTTAGTTCTCTATTTAAATTTTAAAGCAATATTGCTTAATACAAACATTTTAGCAACGTGCTAACAAAATTTGTTAGGGCTGGGTCGTTTACTCTTTCATCTCTGTTTCTCTCTAGCTTTTCCATCCCCCATCGTCAGCTATCAAAGTGTCCCTCCCTCAGCTTGTACAGTCTCTGTTCCTAGAGTTTTTCCCATTTTCTCTTTTAGTTTTTTAGCGATAGTACCTAGATATTCCGATTGGCTATTTGCCAGCCATCTTAAATTGTCACGTGCCTCTCCATCAAACTCTCTAGCCATCGATCTATTGAACGGTGGAAGAAATCTGTCCAAACAAGTGGCACATGTGGCTCACGCGCAGCCTACAATGTGCGTGGGCCTCATGAGCTGCCGCGCCTATGAGAGTTTTCTATTGCCATGCATGACACTTTTGGGGCTAGCAATTTCGGATCTTTAAGATCTGTGTGCTTCTTTGTTCCTTAGTGTGGTGTGTGTCACCACCGTTGGTAGTGGTCATTCGCCAGTGTATTGGGTCATCTTTGGGTTGCTATTCTCTTATGTTCCCGTTTTTCCTAACCAGCGATCAAAACGACATGATCATGATAGTCTCCTACAGTTGGACCAGATCAGCAAAATGCAATGCACCTCTCTCAACTGCGGCTTTTAGTCGTAGGTTTATAGTTTGTTTATCAGACTATGTTAAAACCACTTTTAAGCGGCTTCTCTGTATGGGAATGAGTTGGAACCAATCTTTTGGCAAGGTAACCCACTTTGTTGTTCTTTTTTTAGTACTACTTTTGCTTATTTTGGGATGACTGTTGGAGATTCTCACCTCACTAAATCTTGTATCGTTGTAACTATTTAGTTTATCTATAAAATGCTTTACTTGCCAAGAAAAAGAGAAACATCTTAACAACATTGATATAACCCTCGATATAACTGACGAGGGGAGAATTAATTAATACAGGTGAATGTATAATTGTAATTGTTGAACTCTCTTGCTTTCTTACCTTTCTTGTATGTAGGGGGTGTAACATTTGAGATCGAACCGTTATGCACCCGTTTTTATTTTCGAAAATTGATTACATACCAGTTATCTTCCTAAACTGGTACCTTCAATTTTATCGATTCCGGTCCTGTTCAATCCAATTTTTCGATTTTAATAATATTAGTATATATATTAGTATTAGTTATAGTGATTAGAGTAACTATATATTAGTATTTGTTATAGTGATTTTAATTTATTATAACTATATCATTGATAGTAATAGTAGTATTAGTATTACTATATCATTATTTCATATATAATTATTTAGTATAGTGATTTATATAGTAATTTATATATGGGCTTAAAGTATATTACTAATAGTAATATAGTATTAGACATTAGTATTAGGCCATAAAATGTAAATTTTAATTAATATACATTATATACTAATTTATTTTAGTATTACTAATTTGCTAATGTACTTATCAAAAAGAATATATTGAAAATTTATTAGGCCATAAAATGTTGTTAATATATATATATATATTATGTTTAAAGCATATGATCAAATAAATTTTTATATTTAAGATTATAATTTTATGTTATAAATTATAATAACATTATCTTATATATAATTATAATTTATATTATTATATATATTCTATATAAAAATTATTTATAATATAAAAAATATTATATATAACATTAAAAAAATTAATTTAAAATATATAATATAGTAAACCATTACGGTTCTAAAAAGCATAAAACTGGGTCCAATTTTACCGATTCGAGCTAGTCTGGTCCGATTTTCCGTTTACACCCCTATGTACACGTATAGATTGAACATGATCCCACGGAAGTCAAATCTATATTCCTAAATTGGGGGAAGAGAATGAACTTGCAGTCTCTTGACTTCTGCTTTAACAATCTAACGCGTGATCAAATCATTTTCACACATTCATTGCACGCTTATTCCTTCATCTCCTAAATATTAATTATTGGATGAATTGATCAGGAATGCAATATAGAGGAAATATTTGATATAGAAGGATCCACCTGAAAGAGCTCCAAGTTCTTTTTGTTTTTTTCAAGGCTAATAAATGGACCCCATTCTAGAAAAACACCATCTTGTTTTCGAAATAACTAGTAAGGATCCGCATAAAACTATTTTCAGAGGTAGCGATCTATTTATTAGAAGCAAAATCAGTCAATTGTTGTGACATGATGCATTATTACAAGTAAAATCAACCAATTGTTGTGAGGTTGATGTAGTCGGTGCTAAATCTGGTGCTGTTCTACCATTTAAACAAATAACTTTTTTGCTAAAAACAACAGGGCATATATATATGCTCAACTTCTGAATAATACCAGAGGCATCTATAGAGAGGAATTTATTCGGAATATTTACCGGAGCTCTTAAAAGATATCAGGATACGATTTACATGTTCACATAAGTGCAGAGCCAGCAAATCCCAGATAGCTAATTACCTAGACAAATATATGGTCACAACAATATAAATTAAGCTGGGACATAAATTACTCACAGAACCTCGACGAAAAATTGCATAATTGGATAACTATGTGAAGACGAAAGGGGCATACATTCACACGCCAAGTACCAAGAAATGTGTTGATTCCCGTTTAAGTTGGGGCTTTGTTTTCTTATGTCTGTTGTATACCTTCCTTATAGGGACCAGAATCATGTAATAGTTTCATGACAAGCCTAACCTGCAAACGAAAAGTAATTAATTAAACAGCAATAAAATCATGCAAGGCATATATGAAAGAATACTAAATCTTCTATGTTTATTTTATTTTATTTTTTATAAATGAAATCTAAATCTTCTATGTTGGCAAAAACATTCTCATCGTTTCAATGTTCAGAAGGGCCATTTTGAAGAATGCTAAGAGATACCCAGTCCAAGCTAATAAAAAAAATAGCTTCCAATGGAGAAGAAGAGCCACTTAATTGTGTGTGCATGTGAGTCTAAATATATTCTAATTGGGAATTGATGCCAAGTTGGACAATATTCTTTATCCAGCCTATCACTTTGACTTTGCTAGATTTGCAATCAACTTTTATCAAAGATATATCCTCTCCAACTATCAGTATATAAATTTTTTTGATAGGTAAAACTATCAGTATATAAATTCAGAGACTCTTGAGCCTCCTCTCATCATCCTCCTGCAGTACACAGTTCATTGATTCAGCATACTTACCATTTTGCGATGAGCAGCTAGTACTATCTAATGGTGCAGTAGTCATTATCTGACCAGGACTTCCAATACTTCGTCCAAAGAAAGCAGGCAGGCATAGGAGTTTGGAGAAACGACTTTCTACATGTATACAAAACGTAACGTATCTGTGGTAGAAGAATCCCCACTAGACCATTCATGGACAAACCTTTACGCTGTATGTACATAGAGTTTTACATCCACAATATGTCATCCTCTTTTATTGAATATACCAAGTGCACAGGGTACAAATGAAACTCTAATTCACCTCTCCATTCCTAAGCTTGATGGCTGAAAGGATTTATAGGATCTAAAGAGATTTCCTGTGCCACTCCAAAAGTTCAATTGTGCACACTGCCTGGCCAAATGAGGGTAGCCCTTTTAAGGACGTGGCGTTAAAGAGTCACTTTATATTAATGATCAAATATTATCTCTGATGAAACCGTGATGGCTGTTATTACTTGGTCACTTACTGAAATGGTTTTGATCTTTCGCCATGTATATATCAATGATTAAATATTATATCTGAGACCATGCACAACAGTGGTTGCAAGCATGGAGAGATGAAGAGCTAGGATGGTGTGTGGTGTACTTATTCATCTATATATCATTTTCCTTGATCTGTTCAGTATAGCAGTGAGTGAGGATGCCAAGTTTCTCAATTTCTGTTTAAAATATGTATAGTTGATGGAATGTAGTGATAGATCATTTTGTCACATAAAGCAAAAGGAAGGAAGATGTGACTCGACACCATTAACATCTCCGTCTCTAATCCGTATTACAGAGGAAATTGAAAAAAAGCCAAAAGCCAAAAATCAAAACCATAACTAGTTTCTAGTCAAGCTTGCAGAGCTTGAAGCTTTGACTAAATTAAACGCTCTATCATAATCCAAAGGCCAAAGAAATTAGCAAGTAAGCTCAACGTGAGAGGTTATTCTTTTGTTGATTAACAGTTCAATCTTTTGATTATTTTATCAATATATATGCTGTCATCAGTTACATAAATCTGGGAAATTTGGATGAGCACAAAAAGGTGGTGAGAGTGGAGGTCAAACTAAATGTTTCCATGCACAAATGAGTTTGGCATAAGGTGGAGCTCTGTTGCCTTGAGAGGATGCAAGTTAATGGATGAAGATAATTCCTCTGTCTGCCTAAAGAAGTGCAATATAATGGTAATCACCTGACTTGATTCACGCACTAGAAAGTCCTCTATGGCCTTTCTGAAACCTTCATCCATAAGGTAATGGCAGCTATAAGTTGTAACAGGTAGATAACCCCGCTGAATTTTGTGATCACCCTGAGCTCCTGCCTCGACTGTGTTCAGACCAAGTTCAATAGCTGCTTCTATAGCCTATTATGTCAAATCAATGCAGAAAAAGAATAGGGTTATGTATTCGTCCACAAGGTTGATGTTCTTTACACATGAAGGAACTCTTTGCGTACAGAACTCCTAGAGCAACAATTTAATCATTCTAGCCATATGGTCTGACCATAATAGCCTGTAAGCTTGAGTTTTGTGGTTAAGTGGATGAGCAACCAGCACTGGCTCAATGGTTCAGAGGTGCATTTTCCTAACACTAATTATATTCATGGATATAGCATTTATTTTAAAAACATGGAAACTTTTTCAGATTATTCCACCATTCCTTAGTATTGAAGGCAAGTAAGGAGTTGATAAACTCTTGATTACTTAGCTTCACCTATATCCCACCCAGATCCAAACCTGGTAATAGCATGCTTCAAAATGCAAACTTGGATAGTAAGCTCGAGGCTGGCATCCCCATAGCCGCCCAAATAAAGTATCTCCTCCAATAAGATTAAGAGCACCGGCAACAAGTTCTTCCCCTTCTTCAGCAACAACAAGTAGTACCTGATCCCCCATCTTTGATCCCATGTGGTGGAAAAAATCCCTTGTTAGATAAGGACTACCCCACCTATGGACGAATCAACAACAAATTGTAGATTCAGCATTCCAAGCGGTCCATTATGACATACAGAAAGTATATTGATCACAGTTATGAAAATTATATAGTTCCATTGTAAAGCACCAAAACTTAGGGAAAAAAGTGTCAACGGAACCAAACTTGTTATTGGTGGTGTTCCTGTAAAATTTATAAAAAGTATCCCAGTGCTTTGCCTGCCAACAGAATAAAAAAAATTTAGGTAAGAACCAACTGTTGTTTGAAACGTACAATAACAGAAGAAGATCAGTCACAACTTTTGTGTTGCCCACAACATATCAAACTGGGCACAATTATTAATGGAATCAGTGAGAACTGGAGGCACCAGATCTTAGGTTAGATTTATCCATTTTTGGAGTTTCACCAATAAATTATGAGGATGAAAATATCCCAGCTCTGTATGAGCAATACAATTTTCTTCTTTAATAATTGAATACAAACTGTTTCATGTTTCATGCAGAATTTTACAGTATATAATTTTGGCTCGTTTCTAACATTTCTAAACAATAGCCTACTAGAACAGAACAAAAGACAGATTGAAAATATTCAATAATTCAGAAGATGTCAATTGGGATGTAATACACAAAATCCTCAAACTCAAGCAAATTTTCAGGTATTTTATTGACTATACAAATGCAAATATATAAATATACATATTTGATCCTGTGCAAGCAAATAAGTGGCATGATAATCAAACAGAGCAAATAATTACATGATAACCTATGATTATCTATATGATTCATTACCTTTATCTCGTAACCCCTAAGCCGTTTCATGGTCAAGTTTTGCACAGAAATCTGACAAAAAAAAGAGAGAGAGAGAGAGAGAGAAATCATGTAATTTGCATGTCCAAAACACATGTCAACGGATTATCTAGCAGATAGTACAGCATACGAGATACAACCATTTTCAGATTATCAGTCTTGGTTTCTCATTATTTTACTCCAACACACCCACTCACCCCCCCATGCGCGCATATGTGTGCGCGCGCGCACACACAGAGAGAACAAAAAATAGTTGTGCTAAGATGCTAGAATGAAGTATGAGAATACGATCTCTTGCCTTTACATTATACACTGGGTTTAAGCATGGTATACCAAAGCAATTGACCACCCTGAAACTTGATGATATACTTCTGGTCATTTGGCCATCAATGAAATACCCATACTTGTTCCAATATTGTTAAGAGCAAGCATATCGGAGCCGATTTACTAAACCATTCCCATCATCTGTCAAATTTAAATGATATGCAAACCTAAAAAGCTAACCTTAAGCAGGAGTAATGATAATCAGATCAATACAAACAAACTACTAGCTCCTATTTTGCTTGAAGAAGATTTTTTCTCACACAAACACACAATCCCTCCCCCCCCCCCAAAACCCACAAAAAAAAAAAAAAAAAAAACAAACAATCACCAAACCCACCCATGCACGAACATATATGACAATGTTTGGCATACCAGGCCATCCTTTTTTTGATAGGTAACAATACTAGACCAACCTTTTTGCGTTCTTGTCGAATATTTTTCCTCTTACTTTGTTTCATGTCCATCAGAAACTCATCAAAACTGCAGCACAGAAAGAGATCCCTCACACTATATTATCTGTGCATAAAACTGAGTCATGCAGTAATGATGAGATGTAGCATTTCAGGTACTTACTAATACAACTCATTCTAATAATAGAACGCTTGTGGTCATTCTGATGCTTAATAATGTAAAAGCTAATAAGGTTCTTTTGAATACACTGCCTATACTCACTCTCAATATTGGGGCATCCAAACAAAAAGTCGGGAAAATCAGAAGGCTGCAAGCCTATTGTGGTCCCCCACACTGAGAGTGAGAATCGGTAGTGTACAGGATCTTACATTGATTAGGAGATAGAAGTCCTTGCTCTTTATAATGATTCCAATGGGTTCCAATTTTACCATTGCCTAGTCCTTTCAAAGTATGGCCCAGATGTGGCTTGAGCCTCCTCTAGGGCGTCACATCTTCGGGACCAGAAACTGGGTGTCCGAGACAAAGTCCTAACTAATCCCGTGGGTGTATAACTTTGATAAAATTTAATTACAGATAATGCATATTTATATTTTTGGTAAGTATATATACATATATATGCATATACATATTTGTTACTGATGCAGCACAGCTACAACAGTGGCCAAATCATAATCTGGAGATAAAATAAGCTTAGAGTTGCTTGAGCAGGGATCATGGAAATCTGCAACACCGCATGAAAAACCCTACAATTAATCATTGCCTTCTGTTGAAACACTGTCTTCAAGGGATGTGCCAAGATGTAGAAAAGGAGTTCAGTATGAAGTAAATGGACCCATGGAGATCCATGATTATGTAAACCAATTAGTATATTGCTAAAGTAGGTCACCAAGACCAAAAGATTGTTCCAGTACCACTCACTTCTTATAGTTGCGATTTTTCCAGTGATACTGCATTCCGATCCTCTGCAGAAAACCTTTTCCCCTCAGTTTTTGGCACTCAATTTCAGATGGGAAGGTGATATGCAGTGATGAAAGCTGAGACTGTTAAAAGATATATAGCAACCTTAAGTGACCAGGGTATCACAATACAAAGCAAGTGACCAATTCTTGGATGCGATTGCAAATGAAATATAATACAAAATTGAAGTACTCTTTAAGTTGTCCAAATATCAAGACACAAAATGGTAGTTCATATTTTGAATGGAAAGAAAACGTAATAATCACAAAATCACAACTACAGCAATGGCCATCTAACAAATTAACTTGAATCACTTCATATTGCTTAGAAATTCAAATATTACTGTTCTAAAAAACAATTATGTCTTCCAACTAATTGTGGAAGTATGTTTTAGGGCCACAAGATTGCAAGTGCTTTTATAAGATTTATTCACAGTCCCGTTTGTTTACCCAAACCTAAACTATCTCATCTCATGATATTAAAAATTATATTATAACAATATTTTATTCAACTTTCAACAAAATATCTCATACCATCTCATTTGAACCGTGTAACCAAACGAGGCAAATTATCGGGTCATTCCCCATCCATAATTTATTTCCTAGAGACTGAAATGACAGGAACCATCTAATTATCAGAGCACCGCCTATGAAATATTTATGGCCTTTTTCTTTGCTGGATTAAAAAATAAAAAGAAAAATGTACATGCATGTATATGACTATATACAAGTTTGAGAGTGCCCTATATAATAATTATTGTTGAAGAATGTCTAGCTTGTCAAAGGCTCTATTGTAATTCATCAAGAAACCATCAGTAACTTTCTCAGTTATGAGCCTCAATAATAATTCATGTCTCATTACTTATCATACATAATAATAATAATTCATGTCTCATTGTTTGTGTTTGCAGGGTCTCTGGGATTCCTCGTCATAAAAAAATCACGACTCATTGATGTGAGAAGTGAGAAGTTCCAGCTTTATTCAAAATTGTTTAGCATCTGTAGAGATTTGCAAGCAGTAGTTACATAAAATAGCTTAGCATGAACAAGATAATGCATGAAAATAAAGAACCAAATGATTCATCCAATACCTTAGCTGTCAGATCCTTCAGAGCAGAGACCAAAACATCAAAAACTTGATCTTTGAAAGAGGTATTACGAATTAAAATTCTTGGACCAGTTACAGGAGTAAAAGGTACACAACATTGCAACTTTGGATAATATTTTGCCCCAAAACTGTAGTATGCATCAGCCCAAGAATGATCAAAAACAAATTCACCATAGGAATGGCTGTAAACACAAGTAAACCAGATTGTCAACAGGAAAGAGAAAAAGTTAAGACTTTAGAGAATTTTCGAATAAAGTGCATAAGAACTAGCTGTGTGGACAACATAGCAGATGCTAAACCTTTTAAGATAGAGTGGAACAACACCTAAAATATTTTCACATTCATCCTTTGCAATCATATGGCGTGGCATCCATCCTGTCTCCTGAAAGAAAAAGTTAGCTCATAATTGATACATGTATCATAGGAAGTTTCATATGATTCTATTTTTTTTTTTTTTTAATGCTCTGTACAGATTTAAGAAGTGCGCTGAGTACAACAAAAGTTTTTCTCACCGTACAACAAAAAACCCAATGATGAAAAATGACAATTCTTTTTTCTGGTGACGTTTTGGTGATTGCAATGGTGAGTGTAATTGTTTTTAGAGTTATAGGGATTTTCATGATGGGATTTCTTAATCATGAAGGTGACAGAATCCAAGGTTTTTTCAATATTGAAGGAAGGGAGTTCTCTGTGTATACTGAGAAAAGATGGAAGGTGGTGAAGGAGTTGAAATTGGGGCTGCCCATGGTGCAATGGGTTGCTAAAACACAGGAACAATGTCTCAAGGAAGGAAGAATGGACTTCTACACCACGACAAGGGAAGGAAATCGCAGCTTCATAGCATAGAGATGTTCTAACATTCGCGGTCAATACGTGGCACTGGTGGAGTATGGTGGTGGTAGCAAGCACAGTTTTATCTTCATAACTAAGGAGGAGGGTCAGGGATGGAGGAGATTGGCAGGGGCACTGTGGGCGGCTGTGACTGAAGGGAGAGGTATCAGTCAAAACAAAGGAGGGACAACTATGAGGCAGGTGGTGGTGGTGGTTCAACCAAAAAAACACTTGTATAGGGAAGTGTTGGAGATGAAGAAACCTCATGAACGGGTTTAGGGACGAGACAACGGCGCCATGGAAGCTGGTAGGGACGTTG